>NW_017671437.1:113559-296989 GCF_001879085.1 Nicotiana attenuata | reverse complement strand
ATATATATATATATTGACATAATGACATTGACCTTGGGCTCGGAGTTTGTATGGAGTAATATATATAGTAGTAGCAAGTTGCTTTCTTTTCTTTGTTTTTTGAAATAGTTTTAATTTCATCAAATAAGTATTCTACCAAGTTGGCAAATTCTAATGTTGGTAAAGGTGAACGAGGCATAGTTTGAGGAGAAGTTTTTGGTTTATCCTTGCAACTAGTAATACTATAATGACCTTAATACAACACAAGTACTAATAGCATTAACATAAATAGTACTTAGTAATATTCAGTTATTAAATTCTCACCGACTATAGTCAACTTACCTTTTCTTTTTTTTTTTGTATTCTTTTTACAAATCAGAATCCATATGGCACTGGCCTTCTAATCAGAGGCGGTATTCAAATTCTTTTAAGTTACTGGGTTCTACATCGACAATTTTTACATAATTCGATGACTTCTTAAAATAAATACCGAATTTGGACAAAAGTTACTGGGTTCAGCCGAACTCGTATCAGAAGGGCTACCTCCGCCCCTACTTCTAATCTATATTCGTGCCGTGTAGAGCCATTAAATGGGAAAGCATCTATATTCCCTACCAGAAATTTCTTGCACTCACATGGTTTAAACCCGAAATCGCTGATAAGGGTGAAGAAATCTTATTCGTCCCATGATATCAGCTTACACGTGACCATGGTTAATTAATTGACTATACATTCAAATCTGTATGTTTATATATAGAGTTAATTACATGCTCTTATGCCCATATATATCTAATTAACTTCTAGTTCCTAGAACCCAACAAATTAGATCATTTGGCAGGGTTAAGAGAAATGGAAATTGAGCAAGTTCTTCACATGAATGGAGGGGAGGATCAAACTAGCTATTTCAACAACTCCTTACTTCAAGTTAGTCTATGTCTCTCTCTAGCATTTACTTTGTGTAAAATACTTTCCCTACCTAAAATAATCACGAGGATCATAATCAGTGTGATCTTATTATATATATATATATTAATTTTTTTTCCATATGCTTACATAGTTCGACCGAAAATAATGAATTTAGTTGAACTCACAGAACCCGTCATGTATATCTGCCAGTACTAATATTGCTTTTATTGGATTCTTGATATACAGAAGTTGGTTATACTTAAGGTGAGAGCCATTCTTGAAGAAAGCATACAAAGAATTTGTCATTTAGGGTTTCCAGAATGTATAACTCTAGCTGAGTTGGGATGTTCTTCAGGGCCAAATGCAATATTACCAATAGCTGAAATGGTAGAAATTTTGGACAAATTAAGCCAAGAACTGAATATTCAAAAGCCACTTAATATTCAAGTCTTTTTGAATGATCTTGTTGGGAACGATTTTAACACTGTGTTTAAGCTTCTGCCTAGTTTTTATAAACAGATCCAAAGAAAGAGAGGAGTAGCTTCATGTTTCATTGGAGCTATGCCTGGTTCATTTTATGGCAGGCTTTTTCCCCAACATTCTGTTCATTTGGTGCATTCTTCTTATAGTCTACATTGGCTATCTCAGGTTGGTCATTTTCCTTTGTTCAAGAATTGGTTAAAGGATTATACACTGACACTATAATTTTTCTTTTTACACTATTAGTATAGTTTAAACAACAAGAATATACCCGGTATATTCTCATAGTGTGGGATATCGGGGATAATATGTATGCAGATTTTACCACTACCTTGCGGAGGTAAAGAGGCTGTTTTGAATAGACCTTCGGCTCAAGAAAAGCAATTCACATCAGGTTTGAAAAAAAAGAATAGTATAGTAAAAAAGCCATGTTAAAAATAATGAATGCAAGAACAGTAATAACAACAAAATAATAAAGCACTAAGAATCCGACATAAGAGAAACAACAGGTTGTAATAGAAATCGAAGGCTACGACAAATAATATTTGTTTTTGTTGTTTTTGTAGCTTAATCATTTAAATTTAATTGTAATCACCTTGTAAGTTGTCTTGTATAAATAATATTTACATTATCTGTGCATAAACTTAAACTCATATATTTTTTAGGAGTTTAACTTGTATACGCTAATCGTGTTACCCTATCAAGTTATTTAAAGAGTAAAGTGGATTCGAACCACACAAGGATTTTCAGTCCAGCTGAGCTACCTGAACCAAGCTTCTTTCCATGGGCAATCTACTCAAGAGTTTAGGCCCCTAATTCGGTCTATGTCTGGGCTGCTGCCGTACTCAAAGGCGAGGGGCTCCAAAAGCGGCAGGATTCGAACCTACGTAGAAAAACTTCAACAGATTTACAGTCTGCCGCTTGTTTTCCGCGAATTCTATTTCAGTAGAGCATATGATGTCGATGGCCCGAGGTAGAGCACTCAATGGGCTAGGGTGGCCTCATTTCGCCTTACCAACCCCAGGGAAACTCCGAATACAGGCCTAGATCGAGTGCCATACAAAGAACCTTAGATAAGGGGATTCCTCCCATTGACTGAAGTTCAGAGTTAACCTTCCACAGAAGGCAATCTTCTGATTTATATGTTACTATCCATAATAACTTAATGAGTCAAATTACAGACAATTATGTGTCATTATTTCTTAAATATCATTCTTTTTTATATTATCGTTATATAAAAGTTAAACTTATTTTTTATAAACTTATTTTCTAACTAATAATTTCAGGTTCCGAAAGGGTTGGTCACTGAATCTGGTTTGCCATTGAACAAAGGCAACATTTACATAGCAAAAACCAGTCCTCCAAGTGTTCATGAAGCTTACTTGACTCAATTTCAAAAGGATTTTACTAATTTTCTTAGTATGCGCTCTGAAGAGATTGTATATTGTGGGAGTTTAGTTCTTACTTTCATCTGTAAAAATGATGAAGATGATGCTTGTGATTTCTTTCTATTTCTTCCTAAATTATCTTTTGATTCCATTTAGATACTTTTTTACTTCCGGTCTATATTATCTGTCGTTTAAGGTTTTTGTATATCGTTTCAAAATTTAGTAGTCCTGTTTATAAGAGTATTTGTCCAATCTTCGCTTTATCAATCATTAAACATCTCGCTTAATTAATACTATTGTAATAGAATAGTAACGGCTAAATTTGATAAAAAGGTAATAAATTAAAAGAGAACATAGTACTATCTTTTAATATTGATAAAAAATATAGCATAATGAGGTGTAAAATAGTGTGTATTTTGAGCACAAATGGCTGCTCACAACTTGAATTTTATTATTGCGAACTAAAGACCAATTTCTGTCTGATTATTCTTTACACTCAATTTTTTTCTTTCACCTCATACTCTAGAAAATAAACTTAGAGATGATTTAGTTTAACATAAAATATAATTTATTCAACAAATTATGGACCGGCTAAAAGACTGTTCTCAGCTTCTTGACATTAGATCATCTTGAACGATCATGATTTTTTTTTTTTTTGGTTGGCACAGGGGTTGGTTGAAGAAGCCAAGTTAAACAAGTTCAATCTTCCACTATATGCACCTTCTACAAAAGAAATAAACAAATTATTGAGAAGGAAGGCTCTTTCAAAATATTGCACCTTGAGACATTTAAACTCAAGTGGGATTCAAACATGGCTGATAATAGTGAGAAAGAAGCAATAATATTTGATGAGAAGAGTAAGGCCAAATATATAGCAGGAAATATGAGAGCAGTTCAAGAATCCATATTAGTAGACCATTTTGGAGAAGAAATTATGGATGATTTGTTTGAAAGATATGGCAAGAAAGCAATAGAGTACATGAAGAATGGGAAAGGCATTATTAATAATGTGGTTATGTCTCTTAGTAAACGAAACAAGAAAGAGGAAGGGAAATGTTGGAGCGACGGTAAAGTTATTTCCGTGTGACCTATAAGTTTAAATTCGAGTCGTAGAACCATCTATTAATACTTATATTAAGGTAGGCTTTCTACGTCAGGCCACTTTTTCCGACCCTAACAAAAAATAGAGAACCTTTCAAAAAGGAGTGCTTTTACCTCCTTAATAGATTTATCCGGCAACGAATCAATTGGACAATTAGATTTTAAATGTCGAATGGTTAATAATAATAGAGAAATTGTTTAAGTATTCACTTTTTATTTCAAATAAACCAGTTGTCTAGCTTGATGTGTTATTGTTATGATTACACAATAAATTAAAGATTGTGGAAATTGCATTTGTAATTAGTTTTATCATTCCTCTATTCCGGAGAGAAATTCAAAAATAGTCAAATTTACAAGTGGTCATTCAAAAATAGCCACAGTTTCAAAAGTAATTGAAATTTAGCCACTTTTCATGTAAAGATAAATCTGAACGAAAACACTGTTCAAAATCCGGAATAATATACTAGCATAATATACTGGAGTTCCAGTATATTATACTGGAACTTTCCGTGTGTTGGAGTTCTAGCATAATATGCTGGAAGTTCATACACAGGTGCATTGATCTCCAAAATATTATGTTGGAACTTTCCGTGTTGCAGCAAAATAGTGGCTATTTTTTAATGACTTTGCAAACGCTGGCTATTTTTGAATGACCAGACCGAAAATTGGCTAGCCCGTGCTATTTTTACTCTATTCGTAAGTAAAACATTAGCTACAAAACCAGATTCAACTAACCACAACAAATTTAAAAATAGCCAGATTTACAATTGGTCGTTCAAAAATAACCCAATTTCAAAAGTAATCGAAATTTAGCCACTTTTTATATAAAGATAAATCTGAGCGAAAACACTGTTCAAAAATATGCTGGAACTCCAGCATAATATGATGGAGTTCCAGCATAAGTACACTAGAACTCTAGCATAATATACTGGAGTTCCGGCAAGTATATTGGTCCAGTATAATATACTAGAGTTTGGAGCACCGGGGCTCCAGTCTCCAGTATATTATACCGGAGCCAGCAAAGTATACCGGTCCGGCATAATATGCTGGAGTTCATACACAAGTGCATCGAACTCCAGTATATTATGCTGGACCGGTCTCTATTGCAACAAAATAGTGGCTATTTTTTATTAACTTGGTAACCACTGGCTATTTTTGATTGACCAGTCCGAAAACTGGCTATAACGTGCTATTTTACGGCCATATGGGTCGTAAAGGCCCATGAACATTATATTTGGGCCTTCTGTTAGTCACGCAGACGAGATGGCAATATTTGTGGTTTCACAAACCCATATATCAAACTTTTTCATTCTTTTTGAGTTTGTGATATTACTATTTTATATCCATGACCTTTCAATCGAGAGCTCAGAGTGAATGGTAAGTATTTACAATTACCTTTTGCTTACATAGAATTAAGAAAATTAATTTTAGTGGTTATAATTTAAAATAAGAATATCACATAACCATGTTTAAGAGAGAAACGAATTATGAAAAGTATATATCTTGTATTCAATGATTTCATGTATGATGTGCAGATTAATTTTTATCAAGAGCTAATCCCCAAGGTACAAACTTCTTTTTTTATTTTTATTTTTTTATTTTTTACCATAAACATGTTCCGATACACTAATAAAAAGCGTCATTGATAAATAATTCAAAACGTAAAATTTTCTCCAGTTGTCCGCTTTTGTATAAGTTTTTTTTTTTTTTTTGATAATGAAGATATTTATTCCGCCCTGTTTTAAGAGTTATTATAAATTGGGACTTTTCTAGGACACAAAGTTCCTAGCTTGTCCAGTTCAAAAGTAGAAACAACAAAAGGGGGCGGGGAGAAGTACAACATAGGATTTCCAAAAAAGTTCGAGTTACTTCCATGTTTTGCCATAGCATCAGCCACTCCATTCGCTTCTCTGAAGACGTGAGTGATCTGAGGCTCGCTGCTCTAGTAAGCATCCATCTGCAATCAGTAATCAAATTTTGGTACGGGCCATTATCGTTAGTAAGCATGTTAACTAAGATACTGCAATCTGTTTCAACCATTAGTCGCCTAATGTTTTGTTATATTGTTATTTTTAGACCCTGTATAAGTGCAAGGCCTTCCATATATATGTTTGTAGCGTGGGGGGGTGGACATGTTAAAGCCTATAATCCAGTTGCTTTCCCAGTCTCTGATAACCCCTCCAATGCCACCCCTCCCGGGGTTGCCTAAGCTAGATCTATCTATGTTTAATTTATAAATTTCCCGATCAGGTGGCTTCCATTTTATGTAGATGGTCATCCTAGGGTTAGGATTCTGGAAAGACTCTGTTAACAACTTAAATTCCGTTGCACTCTTAACGATGTTTTTTAAGGATAGGGGAGATTTTTTGTTGTTAAAGATGAAATTGTTTCTGTAAATCCAGATGTGCCAAAGGGTAAAGGGGAGGATATCTGCCTTAGATAAGAATCTGTTGAAAGAGGATTTATTGTGGCAAAGGGGTTTCAACCAGTTATGCATAGTAAGCTCACTGCGAGGTTGATCCGAGTATTTGTAAAAAAATTTCAATTGGTCCCAAATAGGTTTTGAGTGCCTGCAATTAAAGAACATATGTTCCATGTCTTCTTTTTCGTTTTGGCAAATATTGCAAATGCTAGAGGTAATGATTTTCCTATTATGTAACATTTTGGAGGTGGGTAACCTGTTGTGGACAACTGTCCATAAGAATGACTTTATTTTACTTAAGGTATCCAGCTTCCATAACCACGAAAAGTCAGTCCAGTTTCCTTCTTCTTTTGACTGGGCTTTGATAATTTTGTAGGCAGCCTTCGTCGAGAAGGAACCATTAGGTCCCTCTTCCCAAGTAAATTTATCTACTGCCGGCTCACTTTGTTTAATATAAGTGCTGAAAATTTTTCTACGGATGGTTTCAGGTAGTTCGAAAGAGAGGGTATTGATATTGAAAGATCCCTCCACTAGAATTGAACTTAGGGATAGATTTAATTCATTGAGGGGCAGAGGCTCCTGAAATGAGGGAATGTAGGAGCCTCGAGTCTATGATCCAGGCATCATGCCAGAGGTTGATGGATTCCCCATTCCCTACTTCCCAATGTATGCCTTTTTCGCAGATTTCTCCTCTAATACAGATATTTTTCCAGATGTGAGTTCCTCCTTTTTTCTCTAGATCCTTCCACCTGGAAGGATTCATATTGATGTTATATCTGTTTTGAAGGACTTGAACCCAAAGAGATTGTTTTTCTCTTGCAAATCTCCATGCTAGAGTTGCATTGAATGATTGGTTCTTCCATTTGGCTTTATATAACCCCAGACCTCTTTCTTTTTTGTCCCTAGTTACTGTATTCCAATTAATAAGGTGACATTTTCTCTTTTCAGATGTGCTCCCCCACAGGAAGTTTCTTTGTATTGTGTCAATAGTTTTTAGGGTAGATTTTGGAAGGCTATATATTTGCATGATATGGTTTGGGATTGCTGCAAGAGTGGATTTTATTAGGGTAGTCCTACCTGCTGTGGTCAGGAGATTTACTTTCCATCCCTGCAGTTTACTGTTAAGGCTATCAATGATAGGTTGGAAATTTCTTTTGGATGGGTTTGAGTTCAGGATTGGGAATCCTAGGTATTTCCCTATTTCATTCGAGGGTTTCATGGATAAACATTGGCTAATGTATTCCTTGTTTCTGGAGGAGGTATTCTTGGAGAACATAATTCTAGACTTGTAAAAATTAATGGACTGTCCCGAATAGTTGCAGAATTTATTAAGGGAATTTATTATTGAATTACATCTTTTCTGGTTGGCTTCTGCCATTAAGATTAAGTCATCTGCAAAGAGCAGATGAGACAATTGTGGTCCTTTATTAGATAATTTGATGGGCGTCCATCTGCAGCAGTCAATTTCATGGTGTATCAGCCTAGATAGCATTTCCATGCAGATTATGAAAAGGTATGGGGATAGGGGATCCCCTTGTCTAATCCCCCTTGTTGGTCTAAAAAATTCCGTGCTAGACCTGTTTATCAGGATAGAAGTTTGAGTGGTCGAAATGCAGGACATTATAATATCAATCATATCTTTGGAAAAATTTAAAGATATCAAAGAGAATCTTACAAAGGACCATTCTATTTTGTCGAAGGCTTTTTCCAGGTCTATTTTGATTAACATTTTCCCTTTCTTCCCTTTAGTTCTTTTGAAGTAAGACACTACTTCGTTCACAATGATGGCATTATCAGATGCTCTTCTCCCTTTTAGGAAGCTTGTTTGAGTGGGGTGTATGACTTTTGAGAGTAGAGGTTTGATTCTATTAACCAAAAATTTTGTAATAATTTTGTAAGCAGTGTTGCAGAGGCTTATAGGTCTAAATTATTTTATTGTTTTCGGACTCTTACATTTTGGAATTAAACATATGTAAGTTTTGTTCATTTCCTTTGTCATTGATTTATTTCGAAAAGTCTCTTTACAAAAATCAATTAAGGCATTTTTTGTTTCATTCCAGAACTTTTGGTAGAAGAAAGGGTGGAGGCCGCCGGTCCTGGCGCTTTATAAGGTTTAAAGGAGAAGACTGCCTGTTTAATTTCCTGTAGGTCAGGTTCTATGCTCAGTTCAAGGTGGTCCCTAATACTGAGAGTAGTATAGTGAGACATAGGCGTTTGATTAATTATAGAGGAAATATGACTAGTTGTAAAGAGATTTTGGAAAAAATCAGTAATTAACAGGATAATCTCCTTTTGGTCATAAAACCAGTTACCCCCCTCATCTCTAAGGCTAAGGAGTCTATTTTTTTTTCTACGTTGCATTGTGGTAATGTGGAAGAACTTTGTGCTTGCGTCCCCTTCATTTAGCCATTATACTCTTGACTTTAGCTTCCAGAATTCCTCTTCTAGTTTTAAAAGACCATTAAGGTCTTCTGTTAAAGTTGATTCCAGGTCTCTTAGAAATTGACTAGTAGAGTATTTAGGAGATTTCTGAATCCCGTTGAGCCTAGCCAGCGTAATATCTTTTTTATGGAAGATATTCCCAAATGTAGTTATGTTCCAATTTTTTACTTCTTTTGTGAAGTTTTCAATAGTCGTTAGAATAGAGCCATTGACGTTCCAATTGGCTTCTACAAGAGGTTTAAAGGTGGGGTGTGATAGCCACATTGATTCTATTCTAAAGACTTTATTATCACGGGGCGTACTTTTTCTTAATTCGAGTTTTATAGGGCAGTGATCCGAGTACAGTCTGGTTAAGTGTGTTACTTGGGCTTCAGGGTATATATTGATCCAGTTGGTGTTTGCCATATACCTATCTAATCTTTCCATTATTATTGACTTTGATTTCTTACTTTTATTGGACCAGGTGTACTTTGGACCTTTAAACCCTAGGTCTAGGAGTTCACAGTAGTCAATACAGTTTATGAATTTGGAAACCCTATTATTGTTGACAGGTAATCCTCCAAAATTTTCATTTGCCCCTGTCACTTCATTAAAGTCCCCCGTGATTAACCAGGGGCCTTTAAAGGAGTTTGCTACTATTTTTAGGTTGTTCCATAGGATACTTTTTTCCTCTAATAAACAACTAGCATAAATAACTGATAAAAGCCATTGGTGTGGAGAATCATTTACCTTTACCATGGCGTGAATTTCCTGGTCAGTGCTTGCTACTTGATCTACTGTCACCTCTGCTTCATTCCACATCATAACCATTCCACCTGAGTTGCCCTGAGCTGCAACTTGAGTCATTTTTGTGAACCCAAAGTCCACCATTAAAGCTTGGTGATCCCCTAATTTTGTTTCTAGTAGGGCCACCAAAAAAGGGTATGTTATAGTCTAACATTGATCTAAATATCCTCCTGAACTCCTCATTGCCCGCTCCCTTGCAATTCCAGATTATAACACTCATCGATCTATTTAGGGTTTGGGACGTCTCTACCTGTGCCTACCGTGGAGTCTCCTGGAGTGGACTCCCCCATGCCATATTGTCTTGGTTCATCCAGTGGTGCTCGTATAGGGTTGGGATTATTATTGTCCCATACTTGTAGATTCCCGGGGGACTTTGAAGAATTCTTATATTGATCGAGAATTTCCTCAAGTCGTGCGGGCAACGTAAGATGTATCTTTTTTCTCTTCTTTCCTTGAACACCAGCGTCTTTGGGTCCCTTATCATGCCGTACTCCACTCGTTTTGCTGTCGATGATCCTTCCTCGTCTTCCCCCTCTTCCGTCTGTGTTTGAGCAAGTGCATGGGGACTGTTTGGTGCTGCCACTGTAGCTGTGTTTTGGGCAGCTGCTGTTTGCATTTGGTTTGTGTGTGGTATTGGATTTGTGTGGTTGTTTACATCGTGGGCTGCCTGGTGTTGCTGGAAGTGTGTTTGGATTAGGGGTATGGTTTCTTGGAACAAGGGGAGTTGCATGCTCAACCCTATAGGAGCAGTAGGAGTGGCTCGTGGTTGTCTGCTCCATGGTGATGGGTGAATCCCCAAGGTGGGGTGGGTTGGGGGAGGCATTTGGTTGTTGAACAAGGCCAGCCATGGGTGGTTTGCCACGTTGTCCAGCCCAATCCTCAGCCCCTCCGTCACTATTTGAGCAAGGTAGCTCGGAGTTTCCAGCTGAATCGTGTTGTCTCGCCCTTCCAACTGGAGATTCAAGTTGAGGGAGAAGCCTGTCAGTCCGTATTCCAGCCATGACCGTGGAGCATGATTCATTGGTAATGGTGGTGTTGTGTAGATTATTGGCTCCGGAGGGTTCATGGGTAGGTATGGTGCATGGTGTGCATGGTGAGGTGTTCTTGTTTGATTTCTCATCCAAACATTCCTCCTGTTCCTATTGTATCTGCGTTGGTAATTTGTGTGATGGAATCTGGCCATGGTTCTGCTCTTTTGTTTTTGGCATAATGGGAGATGAGTGGTTGGATGATGAGGGCTTGTTTGAGTTAGTAGATAAATAGTTCAACTTGTTATACATAGGGGTTTTGTATAAGTTGTTTATTGAATGATCCTCTTTTTATTTTTCTTGCAATTAATGGACCTTTTAGATACAGTGCAAAGATCCTTTTTTAGAAAGCTGAAAATGCTGGGGGATTTATAGTCATACCCTATATTTGTGTCACCTTTTAACCTGTACCCTATTTTTAAAAATTATTGATTAGGTAGCCAGCTGACAAAAAATCCGTAATAATATGATGATTACACCCCTGTCAAATTTGCCTTCTTTTCATTGCAAAAGCCTTCCCTTTCCCTTAATTTTCGGGTAAAAAAGGAAATGGGTAAGAGCGCTAGTACTTCTACTCCTCTTGTAGTTTCAAGCACAAATCAAGAAATCAAACCAAATACCCTACAAGTAGAAAAGAAGAAATTAGAGGGACGAATAGTGAGAAAAGAAATATTTGTTATCAAACACAGGGATTAGCCATGAAGGGTCCGTATGTTCTAAAGACTCAAAAGATAATGTCAAGAAAGCAGCTGAAATGCCAACAACAGTAATGGGGAATCTGGCAAGAAGAATGCTACTATTTTTGCACCAGCACCGTTGTTTATCCGAAACTTCAGTCTAAACATGCTGAAGTTATTTAGTTAATTTGATAAAACTTCAGTTTAAACATGCTGAAGTTATTTAGTTCATTTGCGAAAATTTCAGACTAAACATGCTTAAGCTTTTTAATTCATTTGCTAAAACTTTAGACTAAACATGCTCAAGTTTTTGTCTTGCTTAATGTAATTTTCTAATGAGTTTTTGCTAATGCATGCTGATGTTATTTAGTTCATTTGCTAAAACTTCAGACTAAACATGCTTAAGTTATTTAGTTCATTTGCTAAAACTTCTGACTAAACATGCTTAAGTTTTTTAGTTCATTTGCTAAAACTTCAGACTAAATATGCTTAAGTTTTTTAGTTCATTTGCTAAAACTTCAAAATAAACATGCTTAAGTTTTTGTCTTGCAGTATGTAATTTTCTAATGAGTTTTTTCCAATGCATGCTGAAGTTATTTAGTTCATTTGCTGAAACTTCATACCAGAACATGCTGTAGTTTTGTCCAGCAGTCTACAGTTTTGTCAATAGTCCTGAAGGGCAAAATTGTCTTTTTAAAATGCTTTTAACAAAAAAATGGGTATGGATGCAAACGAAAAAATAAAACGGGTATAAGTTAAAAGGGGGCGACCAAAAAGGGCGCCCCATGCAATTTTTACGCAAATTTTATGAGAAAACGTTAGACTACAATCCAAAATTTTATAAGTTACCGCAAATATTAGACCACAATATAATATTTCGTGCGCAACCAAAAATTACATGAGCTAGTATTAGATCCAAGCCTAATATTGTTTGTAAGGAATAATTTTTCAGGAGCTATATTTGAACATTTTTGAAAAATAGGGATAAAATCGAAACAATGGCCTAATTAGGGACATCTGCATAAATCGAAGAATTAATCCAAATAGCAATTCACCGAATCATTGAAACTAAAAATAGTCGGTGGAGGTATAATATATGTATTATATGTGTATAATCAATATATACTAGTATATATATATGGCTAGAAAAAGTAAATAATAAATATGACCGGTTATTTGTGTAAAATGCTTCTAAAATAGGACATATACTATTCTATTGGGCCGAAGTCAGAAACCCTTACCACACACTCACCCAAAGCCCAATTACATCCGCTTTCACCATCATATAAATATAACCAAATGACACTCTCTTCAAACCCTAGCAGCAGCTCTGTGTAGCAGACGTTTGAGCTCGATCGAGAGAGAGAGAGAGAGAGCGTGAGAGAGAGAGAAAGAGAGGGAAAAAATGGTATCAGGATCAGGAATCTCAGCAAGGAGGATAGTGGTGGACGCGCGCCACCACATGCTTGGAAGGCTATCCTCAATCTTAGCCAAGGAATTGTTGAACGGACAAAAAGTAGTAGTTGTTAGGTGTGAAGAAATTTGCTTAAGTGGTGGACTCGTTAGGCAGAAAATGAAGTACCTTAGGTTTTTACGTAAGAGGATGAACACTAAACCTTCTCATGGTCCGATTCACTTTCGTGCTCCTTCTAAAATCCTCTGGCGTACTATTCGTGGGTATGTTTTTATTTATTGTAAATGGTGTGCTTTTTAATTGTTTTTTGAATTAAAATTCTATTTTTATGTTATTAGGAGCTGAATTAAGAAGTAGATCTCGTATATTATGTATATGCATTGTGTATATATGGTTCTTGTTTTAGAGATAATTACGTTATGGATTGTAATGGGAAATTTCATTTCATGATGAAGGGTTAGGTGAACTATTGACGTGCTTAATGCCGATTTGGATATATTATTTGTAAATGTATTAGTAATTGATTGCTCACATTGCCAGGGCCAAGCTCTGATTTAGATGAATCCTCATAATGATACGAGTTGAGCTTAAATAAAGAATGAGTCTTCATATCGTCTACCCAACTTGTTTGGGATAGAGGCTCAGTTGTTGTTGTGTGAGTATTTAATTATGCGGTGTTCAAGTGAAAATTAAGAATGTGTGAGTTAGTTTTGGAAGTGTAGATGCTCCTTTGATTGATGTAGACCAGCTTATTTATTGTAGTGAAAGTTCACAAGAGGTATTTATATTGTCTGCCTCAATGTTCTTTGATTTTATTTAGTGCTAATGTGTTTACACAAGTTGGAAAGAAAGATTTTAAGCTAGTACTCCAATATTTGACCTTCCGTCTTCAGGTTTTATCAGCATGCCTGTCTAAATTGATGAAATGATAATTACTGTCATACTTGTAAGCCCAGTGTTTGTTAGTTAAGGATTTGTGTTCAGATAAACGTAGTTTTAAAGAACCCTATTTTTATCCTTGAGAGGACAGATTATTTAGTATTCGAAAGAACTTGAATAGGTAGTCAGTACAGAGGATTCATAGGGATGACGATAGAGGATTCATAAGGATGACTGCTATTGACATGTGATTAAAGTTTACTTGATTAGATGTTGTGTTCTTTATATGCAACCCACTCACTCAATCTAAAGTATCTTTTCTTTTATCTCCATTTGTTTGATGAATAATTCATTTGTTATCAGTGCATTTAGAACTAGTTGATTAGGCAAGTATTGGTAACTCTTCTGCTTGTACAGTTGTCAATTTTAATGTCTTGTTTATTTTACATTAGGATGATTCCCCACAAAACTAAGCGTGGAGCCGCCGCACTTGCCCGTTTGAAGGTTTACGAGGGTGTTCCACCCCCATATGACAAGATCAAGAGGATGGTCATTCCTGATGCTCTCAAGTGAGTGACAGGACGGCAATTATAATTTATTTTATTCTAATATTGTTTCGTTTTTTTACTGAAGCATTTACTCTTCTTCTTGACTAGGGTATTGAGGCTCCAGGCTGGACATAAATACTGCCTCTTGGGCAAGCTTTCGTCCGAGGTTGGATGGAACCATTATGATACTATCAAGGTATGTTTCTCGCATCTGGTCTTTTTCATTGACCATATGTCGATTCTCTCTAGTTGTTGTGTTACCTTACATTTGAAATCAACGGAGCAACTTGAACAGTTAGCTATTCTTGTTAAATAATGTTCTTGACTTCATTTTTATATTCTTTATACCAATATGAAATGTAATTCTCTGCTCGAAGCAGCAGGCTGCGTTCAGTCTATTTCTGCTTAACGCTTGCACTATGAGCCCCGGCTCCTTTTTCTGCACTTCTTGTAGGATGATCTTTCATACCTGTAGTTTGCAAATAGAATTGAAGTCGTTTTTTGTTTTGATATCTAACTCTCTTTGTGGTGCGAGTACCATATTATTCACTCTCCCTTGTTAACCGCAGGAACTTGAGAACAAGAGAAAGGAAAGAGCTCAAGTAGCATATGAGAGGAGAAAGCAGTTAGCAAAACTTAGGGTTAAGGCCGAGAAGGCTGCCGAGGAGAAGCTTGGTCCTCAACTCGCCATTATTGCTCCGATCAAGTACTGAAGTCTAAATATAGCTGTTTGAATTACAATTTTGCTGGAGATTGATGTTTTGGTTTAATTTGTTCCTTCTTAGGACACTGTTTTCAGTTTTAACAATATTTTTCATTGAGCAGACATTTGTGTTTCCTCTATTATCATATATTTTGCTACTTAAAGTTATGGAAGTTTTTGTGAAGGAATCTGAACACATTTGAAACTATATAATTAATGAAGTAAGATAGTTAAATAGAGACCACATGTTTAATAAAATTCACCTTAGATTATATTTTTATCTATTTTGACTTTTACGTAGTTTGTGAGTTAACTGTTACATTATTATTAATTTTTACAAGAAAGTACTCTTAGTTATTTTACAGTAATTATTTGACATCCTAAAGTTTCAATTACTACAAGAACTCAAGTTTAATAAAATGTAAGTCGATGCAGAGAACAATTTTTAAGGTTTTAAAAGTAACCATACAGGAAAAGGTAGTTTCTAAAGGTTTGTATGGCTGAAACATATGGAAATTGAAATTGATCAAAAGAAATAACACTTCTAAGAACAAAGAAAATACGAGAATACTACTAATAGATCTGTCATAATCACTTCTCTCCAATACTTCAATTCTTGTACATTGAACAATTTCAGTATACTATAAGCATGCCATATATACCTAAACAACCAGGCATGACCTATTAAGGCAAGAAAATGATAAATCATCACCAAAACTGTTGTAACACATTTGATTAATATGAAAATCGCTACTATGTGAAATAAAAAGGGAAAAAGAAAAACAAACAGTTAGAAGTTTGAACTTTGAACTACTACAACTAAACTTCAGAGTAATGATTTTTCCAACGGTGATTTTTTTTATAAGTATCATATGAAAATTTAGAGTTCGGTATCTTTTAATTATTGTTTTCAATTGTTATTTTGCTTTATTGACTCTTTCCTTTCCTTAGAGATATAGATTTGAAAATTGAATTGATGTTTACTGTTAAACTGTTCCGAGTAAAATGGAAATTACGAAAATACTACTAAAACAAATTGCGTATATTTTCTTTTGTTATTTTCATATCTTCACATATACTTTTAAACTAATTGTGACAACATTCTGAAAACTATTTTGACAAAAACCTTAATAGAAGCTGAAATTTTAGTTCATGTATCAATCATTAAACCCTCAACGGAAACTTTTGCATTTTTTATTTTTTTTTGTACTCCTTCCGCTCCACTTTAATTAATTTTTTGACTTTCTTTTTTTGTGGTCCTCCATATTTTATATTTTCATATATCAAGAAGAAATTAACTTCTTTTTTTCAAAGTTACCCTTGGAGTAAAGAGCTTAGGAATATTTGTTGTATTTTCAATAAACAAATTAAAGTTAATATAATTAATTTTATTGTTAATTAATGCTAAAACTTAGTCAAATTATTTGCCACAAATATAACTTGCCGTAAAGTTCACCAGCCGTGACCCTCATTTAAGCTAGAAAATAGTGGTTACTCATCATATCGGATGTCCCCACGCCTTTCTTTTTGCTTTAAATTATTAAATGCATTTATTAACATTAATTCAATAGTGAAACTAACCAACAATTACCTGCCGTCCTGCCCTTTGCTTTTCCCGATTCATCTGGTAAGATTTTTTTCCACCTGTTTGACCGTATAATGTATTTCTAAAATAAAAAAGAGAACATTAATGGCTGGAGTGACGGACAATTCTATATATATATATATATATATATATATATATATATATATATATATATATATATATATATTATACATTTTTCGGCTAGCGAATGCAATTAGTATCAGCCGGCTAGCTAGTTTTTATATATTTTGCCCTTTTATGTTCTAGTTGAAAGAGAATTACTTTTGGTTAATTCTGATTTCTATAAAAGAAAAGAAAGAAATCTCCAAGTGTGAGGGCTACATATTAAAATCTTGATCGAAACCTTTAAGCATATATAAAGAATTTTGGGAATTTCTTTTTTTTTTTTTGGAAAATGCCAGTGATACCCAAACCACTTATAAACTAACGAGGAATATGCGTAGCAAAATAATATCGACTTTCGTACGCATTCGTATTGTACCATATATAGGACGAAGATTGAGACAATAAATTTAATGTGAGAATATAATTTTTACTTACTCCATCTGCCTCAAATTACCTTTCGTGATTTCAAAAAAGTAGTTGTCTCAAATTATATGTCATTTTAGAAGTCAAGATAAAATAAAATTATTATTTTTTTTACCTTAACCAGTATTCCCTCCGGGCGTCCCAAAAACACAGTATTTTTTTGGCCTTTTTCTTGTGGATCCAAAATATTTTTTCAGATTCAAAATGATATTAATTATTTTTTCCTACATTGTCCTTGAAAAGTAAATGGTATTGGAATAATGTGTTAGGAGTTTTATGTGAGATAGTAAGGTTAATATGGTCCAATTCTATTGCTAATTAATGCTAAAAGGTGATTTCTTAATTTGTGTGAAAACATCCAAAAAATCACTTATTTTGGACCGGAGGGAGTAATTATTTTTGACGCCTACGATGACAGATAAAAAGAGTAAATATTCAATGAAGAGAAACTATATCTTATTACATACATAAAGGTAAAATAGTCAAAACTCCTTAATTAATACTCCCTCCGGTCCACAATAAGTGACCAATTTGCTTTGGGTACACCTATTAAGGAAATACTAAATTCTAGACAAAAATAGTTAGTGTGACTAAACTACCCTTAATTAAATGTTGCAGCATAGTTATAGTAGCACTTACTTCTCTTTTCAAATGTGAGGAGTAAATGACTTTTTAGGGATACGTACATAAGAGTATTTTTGAAAAAACAAATTGAATTTTTTCATGATTATATAAATGGACACTTATTTTGGGCCAAAATAAAAAAGCAAATTGGTCACTTATTGTGGACCGGAGAAAGAATTTTTTAAGGGGCGTGTAAAAGAAAAAGACTGACAAATAATTTGAGACGAAGAGAGTGTAATAAATTTTTTGTTTTGGGGGTTGGGGGTTGGGGGGTGGGGGGTGGGAGAGAGAGTGACTTAAAAGAAATACTTTTTATCTATCATTTAACAAAAATAAAACTATAATTAGTAGATGGGAGAGATTGAGAGTTAATTAAGTTAGTAATAATTATTACTCCACTATCTACTACCTAATTAGAGTAAGTATCAACGACTTTTCTTTTACCCTCCCTCTTTAATTCTTGACTTTTCATTCTTCTAAAAATAAAACACAAAACCTTTTCTCATGAACTTCAGTTCATTTCAATGTGTCTTTTCTTTTACCCCACTTTCTCTTTTGACTTTCCATTGTCTAAAATTTCATAACCTTTTCTCTTCAACTTCAATTCATCAATCCATATATATATATTCAAGGTTCTTTCTTTATTCTTCTTACAAATAATCTTAAAAAAATGGCCGTATATTTCTTTACAATTATAGCACTTTTGTGTTTGTTTAATGGATTATCAAATGGAAGAGTATTGCAATGGCCATCCATTGGAATGAATTTATTTGGATTTATTCCAACAATTTATGTAGATCAATCTGGTTTTGCCCATTTTGATACAATTCAATCTGCTATTGATTCTATTCCTTCCAA
Source organism: Nicotiana attenuata (assembly GCF_001879085.1). NCBI lineage: Eukaryota > Viridiplantae > Streptophyta > Magnoliopsida > Solanales > Solanaceae > Nicotiana > Nicotiana attenuata. The sequence goes on along the minus strand of NW_017671437.1, from coordinate 278,620 downwards.
CAATTCTTATTGGATTTGCATCTTCATCAATTCTGGCTTGTACAAGTACACTTCTTCACTCTCTTCTCTTCATTTTTATATATGCATATATTTGCAAAATCTCAGGCCCACTTGTGAGATTTTATTGGGTTGTTTTTGTTGTTGCTGTATATATTTGCACAATCTGTTAGTGAATCCAAGATTTAGAGTCAGTAGATTCTGCTCTTATATAGGGACAGATATAGCGTTTCAGCTACGGGTTCAATTGAACCCAAACTTCCGACACAGGATATGTTTTACATGTAAAAACTTACTAAAATTGTAATAAGTATTAGATTTGAACCCATAATTTTAACTCCAGAAGGAATTTAAAGTTAAAAATCTTAAACATGAACACACTAAATTCAAATCCTGAATTCGCCTCTGCTCTTATACATGTGCACAATGAAATCTATAAAGATTTCTACACACATATAATCTGAGGCGTTATTGTTGTTGCTGTCGTTATTGTTCCAATATTTGTTTTGAGGTGGTTTATATATTATTCTACATAAATCATACATAAAGAAAGGGCAATCTGGTGTATTAAGTTCTCGTTATGTGTGGGGTTTGTAGAAGAACCGGACCACAAGGTTGTATGCAGCCTTATCCTGCATTTTTGCAAGACGCTGTTTCCACGGCTCGAGCCCGACATAAATATATGTTTATTTACCACAAAAAAAAGGGATATGTGTGCATTTTTTTCTTGGAGTTCTTTTTTAATTTATTTTATAAATTCGCATTAGAGACTAATTAATTTTTGCATTTACTATATGAAGGGAACAGGTGACAATCCCAGTTGATAAACCATTTATTTATTTAAAAGGTGCAGACGTGAAAACAACTATTGTTATATGGGGTGCTCATGACTCACTTGTTACAAGTCCAACATTTTCCTCTTTTGCTGACAATATTATAGTGGAAAACCTTAATTTTACCGTAAGAAATCTTAAATCATATGACCCTCTTAAGATTTTCTTTTCCTGTTTATATATATTTTTAATGTTATTTTTTTTTGTTTTTGCAATAGAATTCTTATAATTACCCACCTGAGAATAACGGAAATCAGATGAAACCGGCATTAGCAGCGATGATTTCTGGGGATAAATCTGCATTTTATGGTTGTGCTTTCTCTGGTTTACAAGATACATTGTTGGATGATAATGGCAGACATTATTTCAAGCTTTGTACCATTGAAGGTGCCATGGATTTCATTTTTGGTACTGGTCAATCCATTTACGAGGTACGTTTTTTTTTTGTTTTTTTTTGTAAACGTCAAATATTTTAAAATAAATTTTAATTAAACGATTAATATTTGGGGTCGAAGGGAGTATATGTGTTCGCTAATTCCTACCCCCTTCGGTCCACAATAAGTGACCATTTTACCTTTGAAACACTCATTAAGGAAATACGAACTCCTAAAAAAAAGATGTATTCACTAAATTAACCTTAATTAATTTTTACCTTGAGACATTAGAATATATAAATATAGGCAAGTTTTGGAAAAATAAAATTAATTCCTTCTTAATGTAAATGAACACTTATGACCAAAATAAAAAGGTAAAATGGTCACTTATTGTGGACCTGATGGAGTAATTAATTTAGAACTTTTCTACAAATATGTATGAACACACGCTTGTTAACATTTTTGTCAATTTTATTAATGGAGTGGAGACAATTTTAGAGTCAAATGATTCATACATACAAACAAAAATGGTAGCAAAATCAAAGTTTTCAGGCTAGTCTTTACCTTTAATTGGACAATTAATGAACTAAAATCCATAAATAGGCCTTGGATACCTTTAACTTTTCACTAAAGAGGTTAGTATATACAGAGTTTCACATTAAATCTGGTCTTGATATGACAAAAATTGAGTTGCCTTAAAATCATTCTGAGGTTAAAATCTACCCCTCTGTTCATTTTTACTTGTCGAGTATTATTATACACTTATTTTTTGCTAGTTAATTAAATTTAAATTAGTCAGGGTCCCTTGAATTATGTGTTATGTCACACCAGGTAAATTGTTAAACCTTTTCCCTATTACCGCGACTACACATAATGTATTTGTGAATTATGGCCTGTAACATTCCAGCCCACTAGTGATATGACCTCTTTGGATCTAGATCCTTAGACTATAAAATGCGTTACTAAAGTCTAAGGCCTGTTTACTTATATACCCAACATCTCCCGTGTTTTATCGATATGGGATTTACGTAGGGTGTCACGTGGCCAACAGGGGATTTATAAGCAATGGTTTCATATTGAATCCAATCTAGAAGTTAGGAAGGTAAAGTTTGATTGTTTTGGAATGATAGTAGAAAAATTGATAGATAAGTCACCTTTACATAATCGTACATGAGATTTTCACATGGAATGTCCTTCGTAATTTAAATGACATGCAAGGGCGGAGCTAGGTGGATGAAAAGAATTCAGTCGAACCACCTTCCCGAAAATTACTCTGTCTATATAAAGTCAATATTTATTTTGGATATATATATACTAGAGGTTGAATCTCTTTAGCTTCTTCGCGAGTTTTTTTTAATTGTTTTAAATCCCTTGGTGAAGATTCTGCTTCCGACGTGTATGTGACTATTTTTGTATTAGGATTGTACAATATTGGTGAATGCTGGATCAATAGCAGCAGATTATGGAGGATACATAACAGCACAAGGAAGATTAGACCCAAATGATGCAAATGGATTTGTTTTCAAGAATTGTAAAGTAATTGGGAGAGGCAAAGCATATTTAGGAAGGGCATGGAGAGGTTATGCTAGGGTCCTTTTTTATAAGACACACCTCTCCAACATTATTGTTCCTCAAGGTTGGGATGCTTGGAATTTCAAAGGCCACGAGTAAGTCTTATTTTTTACTATCTTCTTATTTATATTTTCACAGCCAAAGGTCTATCGTAAACAATCTCTCTATCTTTATAAGGTAAGGGTAAAGTCTGCGTACATATTATCCTCACCGGACCTCATTTTGAAACAATATTTGATTGCCAAAATGACTACATTTAGGACCAAAATAGTACTATTTGACATGATTAATTGGAAAGAAAAATTGCCAAAACATTTATTAACTATTAATTTTTGTTTTTTTAGGGACCAATTGACCTTTTCAGAAGAGGACTGCGATGGAGATGGAGCTGACACATCAAAGAGAGTTAAATGGGAAAAGAAATTAAGCAAAAATATGGTGGAATCTTTAACAGATTTGTCTTTTATTGATACTGATAATTGGATTAATGGACAACCTTTTATATTGTTAAATTAGACATTAGTCACAGTAATTAAGTGTTTTTCTTTCTTGCTTTCTTTCCTTTCTTTTGTATGTCCTTTTACTCCACTAATTACATGTACTTTAGTATCCAAGAACATGAATATGAAACCTAATGTTATTTTGATTATCAGCAATTTTTCAATATATTTTATATTCTTGGCGTAGAATATGGATATTAAGTTATGTTTTATATTTTATATTTACCCATTATGTTCATGAATTTCCTATGCAATTGATCTTTACGAGAGTAACATTTGGTCTATTGAATATTGGAAAAATACAGAGAAGATTAGCATGACCCCTGCGCAAAAATGGCACACAAATCGAAAAATGGTCCATTTTTTTTAAATATAAAAAAGGAAAATAATAAAAGGAAATATTTTATTATTTTAGTTTTTTCCCCCTCTACTCTTATGTGATGGGAAGCCAAACAACAAGAGGAATTAAGTTTTCATAATAATCTTAGTACCACCAAATATTTGGTCTTCTTTTAATTTTATTTATTAATTAGGAGGAATTTCAGGAAAGGTAATTGCAAATCTGACTGCAATATTATTCTTATAAAATACCTTTTTAATGAAGAATAGATATGTTACCAAATGTGTTCTCCATAGGATGATAATAAAACCAACCAATTTAAGTAAAACATTCATTAATTAAATCGGTATAGGAAAGCCTTGAGCTACTTGACTAATGACGAAGGTATTTTTGGGCCCAAAAAAAAGGGAAAAAGTTATGATATTTTTAAAAGTTCAAGAGTAAACTTAAGTAATTTTTTCCTTTTTAATAAACTACCTCTAAATTAAAAAATCCAGTAAGTATGGGGGGTTGAATAAGTTTTTTCTCAGTTGCATAGGGGTCCTTCAATTTTTTTTTTTTTTTTTTTTTTTTTTTAGATGGAAAAAGGGGATTGCACGCATTTAACTTCTTGCAAATTAGAGGGGAAATACCACAAATGCTTGCATTATTTGAAACATCTAAGTATAACATAAAATACAACCATGATCAGAATATAAATTTTATATATAAGAATGTAACTTTACAAAAACAAATCATTAGTGTTGGTAGTCCATTTTTTCTTCTAATACACTTTTACAAACAAAAGAGCTGTTGCTCATGACCAATCACGGTATTTTTTGTAAATAGTTTGACCACTATTATCTTCATAACCCAAATAGATACCATCATCTTTCACATTATATATGCATCTTTCAGTACCTTTTGGAATAAAATTACTTCCATCATGAATGCAATGTTTTATATCGTTAAATACATCAAATACAGTTCCTTTAAAACCCCACCAAAAGTGACAAAAGTATAAAGTACGAGACCATGCGCAAAATTTCCATTTGTAATCTGTTCTCAAGGGAGGGTAAGCGTGCCCCATATCGTCATTTTTAGATGCACAATGAAGTTGTAGTTCAGGAGTATTGTTAGGAAGATTATTAAGAATATGCACCTGACGCTCATATTTAAACAACTCGCAACCTCCTTGAATGTGGTAGGGCATGATGATAAATAACAAGAAGATGATCTTCACAAAGGAGTGAACCATCTTGAGAAAATAATTAGGATGATTTAGAATTATGAAATTACTTTGCTTTGTCCCAAGTGTTTTTGATGGTATATATAGGATAAATATGCTGAGACTTGTTATGTTATGGAAAGCAATACAATTAGAGGAAATAAATTTAATTTTTTTTGGGTCACAGTTAATCTTATTACCACAAAAAAATTGGTCATTTGTTTAGTCTATTTAGGAAGATTTTCTCTGAAAGGTAATTACAAATTGGGACATCCTTTTAGAATACTTGTTAATAAACAATAGATATTTTACCAAATATTTTCTGCATAAGATGATAATAAAGTCAACCAGAATAAGTAAAACATTCATTAATTTAATTGAAGTGGCAGGTTGTTTAACATATTATTCTTTATGACCTCCTAAAACCGTCTTTCAAAATATTCTTCTATTTGCCATAAATTTGCTGGAGCAAAAGCAGATATGGTTCGGTATTTCCTTATTTTCTGTATTGGTTATATTCTTTATATCTTGTCTAGTCTTACCAGACGACACAAAAATTTTGAATCACAAAAAATAAATTCAACAACTAGGACGAGATGATGAAAGACTAAGAAAAAAAGTATAAGATTTACAACTCTTATGGTACTCGTCAACCTGAGTACTCTCTTCATTTTTACTTGTCCATGTCTGATTTGGCATACCTCTTGAGAAGTAATTAATAGAATAATAATTTTACTATATCACCCTAATTATAATATGTTGGCATGAATTGAAAATGATTAGAAGTATTTAATAATAAGGGTAATATAGGTATAAAATGATGAATTATCTCTTGGTTTTACAAACTGGACATAAAAATGAACGGAAGTAGTAAACAAAATTTCCCTTTTCATAGTTACAAACTAAGTGGGCGTTTGGACATAAGAATTGTAAAATTCCAAAAAAATGAAAAAAACTTTCAAGCGAAAATGGTATTTAAAAATTAGAGTTGTGTTTGGGCATGAGTATAACTATGGGTTGTTTTTGAAGTTTTGTTAGTGATCCGAGTGAAATTTTTGAAAAACAGCTTTTTGGAGTTTTTCAAATTTTCGAAAAATTCTAAAATGCATCTTCAAGTGAAAATTGAAAATTTTATGACCAAACGCTAACTTCGAAAAAAGGTAAAAATATTTCGTAAAAAGTGAAAAATTTCTTATGTCCAAACGGGCTCTAATTCTTATTCCATCTAAGTGAATGGGCGAAACCAAAATTTAAAAAGAAGAGAAGGCAAAGCAGTGTTTACTAGTAATTAAAATGAAGTAGAATGCATAAGTACATTGAATAATTACTATTGTTTACCCTTAAAATGAGTAACAATTGAATTTATACGCGATTTAAAGGATATGTAATTTAATTTAACACGAATAATCTAAGAACGGTAAATAATTGAATTAAAGAAAAACAAAACGATCAAACCCAATGCGATGGACGATTAAGCCTAGCTTTATGATAGATGCTGGAAATTGGTTCTGATCCAGCCCTCAGAACCGGCTCGGTTACAGCTCAATAAACAAGCAGCTGAAGAACACTTTGAACAGTAGCTTCTTCCGGTAAACATTGATATGCAGTTGATATCGGGCAGGATTTGTACCGTAATATCCGGTTAAGGGCGGATATTTCGGCCTCTCGTTTGTCTTGTCTAATCGTATTTCCCTTGGCCTTGGTTCTTCACTTTGTTTGCTCGAGCTCAATGCTTGGCCGTGTCCGGTTCTGGGCGCACCATTCGTCCTCCCCGGGCTCTGATATGTGGAAGCCCTTGGCTTTACCCAAGGTCATATCGGGTCGTGCTGTCCTCACGTTTCTTTACCGGGAAATCGGGTAGCTTAATTTATTCCCGATTTTACCCGCACACAATTATAGTACAAAACTTCCTAAGCTAAATGAAACATGATTTCATTGTTATGATTCCCTAAGCAAGTGCTAGCATGGGCCACAGAGCTAGCATACAACAAATATATACGCTTCCTTCCTTTCCCTGAGGTACGTAGTGATATTAAATTTTGTTAAATTGTACTAGTGTAAGATTGTAAAATTTAGAATTTTGCTTATACTGGGACTTTGAAATCAACATAGATTTTGCCACACTTAAAATTTTAGTAAATCACCACCACTGCGGCTAACTATACCTAATTTGTAGCAACTGATTCTAATTAAGTGATGACTCTAATCCTCTAAAACTAAAAACGTCTTGCTTTCTAAAAAAAAAAAAAAAAAGAAATTGCTAACGAAGTCTCAAATTTGAATACAAAAGGATTTTACACGTGATTTGCATATTTGTTGTTTGATATCATGTACGAGAAGAGGTAGTGGGCGACCCAAGAAGTGTTCGGGAGAGGTGATCAGGCAGGACATGGCAAGGCTTCAGATTTCCGAAGACATGGCCCTTTATAGGAAGGTGTGAGGGTGGAGCATTAGGGTTGTAGGTTAGGAGGTAGTGGAGCGTTTTTCTACTTCGTACCAGGTGAGAGACTTGTCTGATAGGGTTGTGTCCTAGACTGCTAGTGGTTATTGTCGTGTCCATACTATTTTCCACTTTTCATAGTACCGAGCCTTACATATACGTGTTATTGTTACTGCTTTTCATCTATTTTCTTGTACTTATGATACTGTTATTATTTCTATGGTTTCTGTTGATGGTACTGATATATTGTCTTTTTTGTCTCCTTGAGCCGAGGGTCTATCGGAAATAGCCTCTCTACCCCCTTGGGGTAAGGATAAGGTCTGAGCATACTCTACCCTCCCAGATCCCACTTGTGAAATTTTACTGGGTTGTTGTTGTTGTTTGATATCATGCACTTCTGCTAGAGTGGATTAAGTAGAATAATGCATAAGTAAATTGAAGACAATAATGTGCTTGCTTGAACATGTAGGCATAATATTAAAATTACAAAATACCTAAAGCTAATTGAAGCACGATATTTTTCTCATGCATTTACAAAGCTCAATGCATGTTAACTTTACAAAACAGCATATTAGATGCACAATGAAGAATGCAGCTAGAAAGAGCAGCATAGTGTAAATCACACGCGCAAAAACGTACGTCAAGAAACTCGTCGAATTTGCTTAATCGGTCACCAGGTTGTTGCTGGTGATAACTCTTACGATCATCAGTGCTCCCATATTTGTTCATCAGTTAATACTGATTGGAGTAGTCTACCAATGTGGGACTTTGTTCGCGCACCTATCAGTTTTTTGGTTGATAGGGTTGAGGAAGGGAAAGTTAGTAGCATCATCACAAATAGTAATGTTAGAAGAGAAGAGTGTAGCTGTTGTTTGCACAATAAGCTAGTAATTACTAAGTAGTAATAATAAGAATGAAGACCGAAAGAAGCATTAAAAAACTTGACTACTCCCTCCGGTCCACAATAAGTGATCAATTTGCTTTTTTATTTTGGTCCAAAATAAGGGTCCATTTATATAATCAAGAATTTGTTTTTCCAAAAATACCCTTATTATGCTGCAACATTTAATTAAGGGTAGTTTAGTCACACTAACTATTTTAGTCTAGAATTTAGTATTTCCTTAATGGGTGTGCCCAAAGCAAATTGGTCAATTATTATGAACCGGAGGGAGTACTTTTTTGCCCTAGATGTATGGACTCGTATATAGAGAGGAGATAACAGTAAGGTCAAAATATTTAGTTTAAAGAGTGATTCTTGGAGAGAAATTGATGGTTTCCGGTGTGGGGCGATACACTCTGGTTTGTCTAAGATGGTGAATGGGAAGCTTCATTGGGTCACCAGTAATGGGGACATCCTTTCTATTGATTTGGCTGATGAGAAATGTGAAAAGTTGGCACTGTCCCCCTTCTACCGAAACGAACACTTATCTTGGAAGCTTGGAGTGTTTGTTAGTGATCTTTCCGTGTTTCCTAAGTATGAAAGAACCAACATAGATGTGTGGCCAATGAAGGAATATGGGATCAAAGAGTCTTGGACAAAAATGTATACCATCAAATTACCTGTTGATAGTTCTAACGATGTGCAAATTCCACTCTTTTACGAGTCAAATAAAGGTGATATGTTGTTTGTGTCTGGGCAAAGTTCCATGATATACAATCTAAAGGATGGCTCAGATATCAAAAGATCGCCCGAGTATATAATTCCTATTTTCTTGCAGAAATCTACGTCAAAAGCCTAGTTTGTCCAATTTTAGAAAACGAACCAAGGACACAGCAGCAACGGCTGCAAGGTGATTGGCAATTATGTAGCGAATGACTTGTAAGTCAGTGCATGTGTAAAAGGACATCTTTTAACCATATTGCTTGTGATCTTGTTAGTTATTTTTCCCTTTTGCAGTATTTTCATGAGACAATTATTTTGCAAGAACAGTTGTTTCGGCTTTAATCTAAATGATTCTGGATGTTGTTTCTCTTCTTGACCTGTGTTTTAAGACGGACGTTGTGCCTCTAGACTTGGTATAAATAAGGAGCACCAGGGACATGGAAATTGTGGCAGGTGAATGCGCCAATTATGTCTAGGTGTAGCCATTGCTAGGGTGATCAGCTGATCTTGGGGCGGCTGCTTCAGTAATCTACTTTAGGGGAAAACTTAGTAAGGGAAAAAGAGGAAACTCGGGAATTATCAAACAAAACAACCTCTCTACTCCCTGGGGTAGGGGTAAGGTCTGCGTACACACTATCCTCCCCAGACCTCACTTGTGGTATTTTACTGGGTTATTGTTGTTGTTGTTGTCAGGAATTATCGAACACGGGTTAAGTTCTGAGATTAGCATCTAGTATTGGTGTTTTCCTTTGCTGCTAATACACAACTGCTTAATTTCTTCTGGATTATTTTTGGTGCTTTGACTGCTTTCATAGTTGCTAATAGCTAAATGTATATTTTCATTCTTTTTCTTATTTGGTTCATCAAAGGTTGAATCATTTTCACTTAGGCAGTATATACATGAGCAAGCGCACATCATTTTCACTTAGGCAATTGTATCTAAACTAGGGATGGCAATGGGCGGGGCAGGTTAAAATAATTTTTAAAGCGGGGCGGGTTGCGGGTTTAATGCGGGGCAACTTTGAATTTTATCTTTTTTGAAACAAAGCAATCATTTCAACTACAATTTCACATTCTTCTTCACTAGCACGAATACTATTTTGATTTATAATTAACCAATTTGCATAAGTCTCACCAAAATGATATTACATAAGTCAAGATATCCTATTAGTAATAGGAAATGATAGCAACCCATTTAGTTAGGAAGATCAACGTAATACTCTCTCAGTTTTATGTTTATGTGAACTCTTCATTTTATTAAATAATAATATGTCAAACTAGTTAGTTTTGAAAAAAAATAAAGAAACAAGAACAAAAAATTAAGTGGGGCGGGGCGGGGCGGGTTGAAAACTAAAAAAATAACTATGTAGGGCGGGGCAAGTTAAAATTTTTATGAGTTTTGCCAAACTCGCCCCGCCCCCGCCTCGCCCCATTTTCTATCCCTTATCTAAACCTTGACTTTTGTTAAGAATACTTACATATTATGGTTTATCTTTCAAAATAATAAACGTTAAAATAATTAGGTGTCACAGATTCTTGGTTATGAATCATATGAATCACCAAGCGAGAGATGAAAACCCTTGTTTAATGCGTTTCAAGTGTAACTCTGTTTGCTATATCATCATCAACTGTCTATTGGGTTTTGGATATTTGACTTGTCAATGAAGTCAAGCAATTCAAACGACCAACTTGTCACAACCTAAAATCCCACTTTAAGAATCATGATAATACCTAGTCCCTAGGAATAGGTAAGCCTAACATATGTTGAGTTATTAACAGATTTAAACTATTTAACCATTAAATAAAAATCAATAAATGACATACATAGTTAAAAATGATCTATAGTTACACGTTTTTCCAAAATCGGCAGTATGGAGTTATAAGCTCTACTGAGTACACTAGAAATCTCTAAATAGAATACTGTTCTGGAATGAAAATAAACAGTAGCAATGAAAGGCAACAGAAGGTGACTCCGAGACCTGCAAACGCAAAGGCAGGTATATCTTGAAGTCTCCGCAGCAAATCACAAACAGCTAACTAACGTCCGGTACGCTCCAAGGTACCTGAATCTGCACGGAATAGCTAATTATTCTTATGGGAAAAAGATATTGTCAAGAGTTTGACACACTTGCATAGCATCTTAGTCATTAAACCGAGGAAGCAATGGAGTTATGATGCGTAGGCCAAGGCAACTTATCGTACACTAGTGGAACAATATGATGGAGAAAGAAAAAGAAGCCAAGATCCAAGACGTGCGCGTTTAGAAATTGTTGCAAGTTAGATTTGTTGGATTGGGATTTTTCGTGACATAGTATGTTGCACATGGATCAACATGAGTACTCTGTGTCATGAAGGCGGGACAACAACACAGAGTCAGAGGCGGAGCCAAGATTTGAACCTTATGGATTCGAGGTTAGGTTCTAAATTAATAAGTTGTACATATTCAATGAATTTCTTAAAATAAATAGTTTGAACAAAAACTACTGGGTTCGGCCGAATCCGCACTCTGCCTCCGCCCCTGCACAAAGATCTTTTTTATTACCAATGGCAGAGAAGAATGGCTATGTACGCCGTACGGTGAGTATTCATGGAAGAAGATACCTCGTCCCAAGAGGCAGGGTCAGAATGATCAATCCCAACCTGGTACTTGGTCTAAATTTGGCGACTTGAAAACTGTAGATAAATTAGGTCGAGGACAGGGCCGACCACGGCATAACAACGAGGAGTCGTCCTCAGAAGGATTACTGCCGAGGACGAGCAACTGGAGTAAAGAAGTAACGGTAGGATAGGCTTGAAATGGACATAAGGAATAATCCTTTGGATATTCCTTACATTGTACTTTTTAGGGTTTCTTGGGAATATCCCTTTTAAATAGGAAGAGATAGAGAACAAAATGGATCTTCACTTTTCTTGATAAGAACACTTTATAAAGAATTCACGGAAAAGTATATACAAATATTGTCTTATTCACTGACTACTTGGCTCAACATACGTTATTCATTCTCTGGTTGATATATCCAAGGATTCCTTATCCATCTTCACTTCCCATCCTTCCACGTTGTTGTCAGGTGGGAGAATCATCCAAGTCACATAATATTTGGGTGATAAATCCCCTCTTATTACATTTATTGCCATTGTCTACATTTATTGCATGTTCTTATTAGTATAACATTCATCGGCAATCATTGAGCTCACATCCGATATTCATTATTCTTAAATATCATACGTACTGCTGATATCCTTCAACATTAGATCTAGAATTTATTATATTTAACTAAGATGCATCCTCTATTTTAACATTAATTAGTTTAACAAAAAGCTTAACACTTTTTGGTCAAACAATTTGGCGCTATCTGTGGGGAGTTTTTAGTTAAAATTTTAGTTCCTTCTAGATCATAAAAAAGGACAGCCATCCTTTCCTCGTTTTCTCGCACTAACAATGGCAGGAAAAGGAGATGAAATACAGAAAGCAGTAGTGGGTGTCACTATCAACATCTTAAACACCATCAACAAGGATGACAGAGATGACAATGAGAATGTGACGCCAAGTGCTATACCCGGGCGGAGTGATTCACCTCCCACTCATGGAAGTGTAACCGCTTCACGTGGAAGCTCCTTCACGTGAAAGGGGAGCTTCCACGTCCACAGCTGAGGAAGCGCCACCAGCGGTGAAAAAGTTGCTGGAGGAGTGGCTGACAAGTACTCTAAATAACATACTCGACAAACCCGTTCAAAGGGCGAATAGAAACGTTGTGCAAGCAGATACCACAGCGACCACCGGCGAACAACCGGCTCCCCCAATAGGTAACACTCACACCGCTGTTGATGCAGGTAATGACGCACTTGCATCCATTCTGAAGAAAATGGAAGAAATGGAAAACTAGAACAAAGCACTTCGCGACCAGATGAAGGAGCATCAAGAAAGGGTCGATAAGATACCGGGCGCCCCAAAACTACTACCAAAACGGGATGTAGGCCTATTCGTCGAAAAACCGTACAACGAGGGGGCGGCCACGCATGACATACCCAATACCTTTAAAATACCACCGTATTTGAAGATATACAACGGCACCACAGACCCCGAAGATCACATCATTCATTACGTCATAGAGGTGAAAGGCAACGACCTTTCGAAGGATTAGGTACAATCAGTGTTACTGAAGAAGTTCGGCGAAACCCTAACGGGGGAGCCTTAACTTGTTAGTCACAATTACCAGCACGTTCAATAACAATGTTCGAAGAAATGCCCGACAAGTTCGTCACCGCCCACGCCGGGGCTAAGAAAGCGGAGGCTAGGGTGAATGATATATTTGCCGTTAGGCAATCGCCTGGCAAGGGACTCAGGGACTTTTTCGCTCAGTTCAACAGGGTACGAATGAGCTTACCAAATGTATCAGAAGGGATGGCGGTGGAAGCTTTCCAAAATGGGTTGAACAAGAATGGGTCGAGAGCAACTAGAAAGTTATTAAGCAGACTCATGAAATACCCTCCCACCACTTGGGAAGAAATTTACAACACCTACTGCACCGAGGTGAGAGCAGACGAGGATGACCTTAACGGTCCAACCCAACGGTTAACCTCAGTCCAAACAGAGTCGAGGAAAGACCGTCGTAATGGTGGTCGAAGAGATCAGTCAGGTCCACGCCTCAGCCGAGACATGCATCAACCCTATGTCAGAACAGCCATCCCACCATCTCCTCGACTTGCAGAAGGGCCGCCAGGATACATACAGGAACTCAGCGAAACGAAAGAGGTATGCCTCCACTCTTATCTGCTCACAATTTTTGTGTTTCCCCTTCAGAAATAGTGTACGCACTAGAGAAGCTTGGCACAAAGGTAAAGTGGCCGCAAAAAATGAAGTCTGACCCAAGTACCCAAAAGTCAAACGTCCTCTGTGAATTTCACCAGGAATGGGGTCACAAAACCGAGGACTGCATAGCCCTATGGCAAGAAGTAGTGAATACGCTGAACTAAGGGAACCGAGGGAGCTGATGAGCGACTGAGGACGAGCCAACTTCGGCCGCGGGCGAGAACAACACCAAGGCCCTCCAAAGCCACCCTCCCCAACTCGCACCATCCAAATGATCATCAGCGGAGGCTATGAAGCAGAAAATAACCACGTGAAGTTTACCACCACACACAAAGTTAAGCGGTTGATCACCCACGAACGGTATGATGACCTCGAAGATAGTATCATTTTCGATAAGTCAGATACCTACGGTCGCGACTTTTCCTCACTTCGATGCTCATGTAATTACCTTACGTATTTTGGATACTGATGTAAAAAGAATAATGGTAGACGACGAAAATGGCGCATGTATTATCCACCCTCGAGTTCTCACGCAAATGAGACTCGAGGAAAAGATAGTATACGTTGCATAACTTTAACAGGTTTTCACAATGCAGTTGAGCGAACCTCAGGGGAAATAATGCTACCCGTTCTGGCCGGGGGCGTCACCCTAGAAACGACGTTCCATGTCATGAACCAGGACACAACTTACAATGCCATCATAGGGCAACCATGGATACATGACATGAAGGCCATCCCTTCAAGCCTGTATCAAGTAATCAAGTTCCCTACTCCATGGGGGATATTCAGCATCCGAGGCGAACAACGTATAGTCCGAGAATGCTATCGCATTGCTCAGGATTGTACATATACTCAACAGTTAAAGGGATTAGACTTAGAAGCGTAGCAATTACCAAAGTCGGGGGACGAACTCGACGCACAAAAAGACGTCATCAGGGACCCCGACATCTTGGAAGACGCAGGGTCAACGGTAGAAGACCTCGATCCCGTCCAACTAGACATTGGCGACAACAGAAAAAAGGCCTACATCGGCCATAAACTCTCAAAACCAGGTAAATTTCATAAATTTTTAATTGACAACGCCGATTTGTTCGCTTTCTCCCATGCAGATATGCCAGGTATCCTGAAGGACGTTGCCACACACAAGTTGAACGTCGATCCACTCTACCCCCCAATGCGGATATGCGTGGATTTCCCGGACCTAAATAAGGCCTGCCCGAAAGACTCCTTTCTGTTGCCTCATATCGATCAGCTCATCGACGCAACAACAGGGCACGAGTTGTTGAGCTTTTTGGACGCCTACTCAGGTTCAACCAAATCCTCATGGAAGAGGAGGACCAGGAAAAGACTACTTTCATCACCCACCAGGAAACGTACTATTACAGAGTCATGCCATTCGGGTTAAAGAATGCAGGGGCAATTTATCAAAGGTTGGTCACCAAGATGTTCTATCAACTCGGTAAAATAATGGAAGTTTACATCGACGACATGTTGGTCAAATAAAAAAAGAAGGAAGATCACATCGACCACCTGAAAGAGGCCTTCGGTATACTAACGCAGTACGACATGAAGCTGACCCAAAAAATATGCCTTCGGCGTAACTTCGGGAAAGTTCCTCGGCTTCCTGGTATCACAAAAAGACATTGAGGTCAACCCCGACCAGATCAAAGCCATTGAGGAAATACCTAAAGTATTAACCAGTAAGAAATAAGTGCAAAAACTGACAGGCCGTATAGCCGCCCTGTCGAGGTTCATTTCACGATCCTCCGATAGGTGCCACAAATTCTTCAACGTGCTAAAAAAGGACAACGGGTTCCAGTAGAATTCAGAATGCTTCGAGGCCTTAAGAGAGCTAAAGGCATACTTGTCCTCACCCCCGCTACTCGCCAAAGCAGAAAATGGCGAACGCCTCCTAATATACTTGGCCGCATCAGATGTCGCGGTAAGCGCTGTGTTGGTCCGTGAAAACAAAGGTGCGCAATCTTCAATCTATTACATTAGCAAAACCCTGGTCGAGCCGAAAAAAGGTAACCCCACCTCGAAAAATTGGCCTTTGCGTTGGTCATAGATTCACAAAAGCTTAGACCCTATTTTCAATGCTACCCCATATCGATGGTGATGATCTTCCCCCTACATATCATCCCACATAAACCCGAACTGTCGGTGAGATTGGCCAAGTTGGCCATAGAATTGAGAGAGCACGATATAACATATCAGCCGCGAACAATGATAAAGTCGCAGGTACTTGCCGACTTCGTCGCCGATTTCAATGCCAAAATATTGCCCGAGGTCGAGCAGGAAACTTCTCGCACCTCCCCTAGGCTACCCGACCTATGGGTCCTATACACCGATGGCGCATCCAACGCGTCAGGATCCGAACTGGGACTTGTACTTGAGGTCCCAACAGGCGAAGTTATCCGCCCATTCATACGGTTCCCCGATATGACTAACAATGAGGCCGAGTATGAGGCCGTAATTGCAGGACTTAAGCTAGCTCTCAAATACGAGCACGGCGAGTCGTCCGCAGATGCGACTCACAACTAGTTGTCACCCAAGTCACAAGGACTTTCCAAATCAAAGAGCAGAGGCTACAAAAGTACCAGGATGAAATTCATAAACTGCTGCTAGAATTTGACGAATGTCGACTCGACCAGATACCTCGAGCACAAAACATCGAGGCAGATGGCCTCGCCAAGTTAGCAGCGGCCACCAAAAACATTACAAAAGAAAACGTGGTCACCCTCGTCCACTCGTCAATAGAAAAACTTGAGGGACACTATAAATTTGACTAGGGACTAGCGCAACCGTATTATAACATATTTGTTGGAGGCAGTACTCCCATCAGACAAAAAGGAAGCCAAAAAGCTTTGAATGCACGCGGCCAGGTACAACATCATAAACCACAACCTATACAAAAGAACGCTTGGGGGGCCCTTGGCAAAATGCCAAGGGCCGAACCAAACAAGACGCATCCTCGAGGAAGTACACGAAGGCCACTGCGGTGCCCATACCAGCAACCCAGACCTCGACAGATGCCTCATTCTGGCGGGTTATTATTGGCCCACAATGAAGAAGGAAGCCGCCGACTACGCCAAGAAGTGTGAGCAGTGCCAGAAATATGCCCCTATGATACACCAAGCAGGCGAGCACCTCCACTTGGTTACATCGCCATGGCCGTTCATCAAATGGGGAATGGACATTGTCGGACCCCTTCCAGCAGGGCGAGGTAATATACGATTTCTTTTGGTTTTAACTGAATATTTTTCCAAGTGGGTAGAAGTAGGTGCGCTCGCCCAAATACGCGAACATGAAGTTATCACATGCATATGGAGAAACATCATATGCCGCTTCGGCATCCCTAAAGAAATCAGTTGTGACAACGGACCCCAATTCACCGGAAAAGAGATCGCCGAATTCTTCGAGAAGTGGCACATCAAGCGAATACTCTCCACGCCATATCACCCTGCCGCTAACGGCCATGCCGTATCCTACAACAAAACAATACTAAATATCTGGAAGAAAAAGCTTGAGGACGCCAAGGGACTATGGCCAGAATTGCTACCAGAAGTACTGTGGGCATATCGCACCATGCCAAAAACAAGCACAGGAGAAACACCATATTCACTAGTCTATGGGACTGACGCCATGATACCAGTCGAGGTCGGGGAACCAAGTTTGAGATACTCCAATGAAAGCGGACCAAGCAACGATGAAAACAGGAAACAAGACCTCGACGAAGCAGAGGAGCGAAGAGGCATGGCCTACATAAGAATGATAGCCCAAAAATAGCAAGCAGAAGGGTACTACAACAAAAAGTCCAAAGTACGGCCACTCAAAGTCGGAGACTATCTACTCAAGGCCAAAACATAGGCGAGCAAAAACTCAAGAGAAGGAACCAATTGGGACGGGACATACAAAATCATAGCAGCAACAAACAAAGGATCATTCCAACTAGAAACAATGGAGGGAATACCAGCTTCTGAAAACGGACGCCCTCCAAGTCGTACTCTTTTTCCCTCACCCGGATTTTGTCCTAATTGGGTTTTCTCGGGGAGGTTTTTAATGAGGCGACAAAGAGGACGTCTCGAAGTTCAAGTATGATTCATCGCCCCGCCTGCAGATTTCTTCTCCTGGTCGAACGATGAAGGGACTAAGTACACTGGAACTTCTCCAATATGTGTATGGAACAAACAGAAACATGAAGTATTCTCCAATGAATGGAACAAAGCAGCATCTTTGCACTCCAAGTCACTTTATACTTTACATTCGACCTTGCTCGAATTACTTTACATTCGACCTTGCTCGAATTACTTCACATGTGACCTCGCTCGAATTACTTCACATTCGACCTCGCTCGAATTACTTCACATTCAACCTCGCTCGAATTACTTCACATTCAACCTCGCTCGAATTACTTCACATTCGACCTCGCTCGAATTACTTCACATTCGACCTCGCTCGACTTACCCTACATTCGACTACGCTAAAACACTACATGCAAACGACCAAAAAGTTAGGGACTTCACTGCATAGCAGAAAAAAGAAGAGAGAGAACGAGAATCCAGAAATACATAGCAAAAAGGCAATCATTCCATTTCATTTGTCAAATTAAAACTTTTGACAAAGGGGTTTGAGAACGCCCTCACAAAAATAGCAAAGCAAAACAAAAACTAAGTACAACAGCTTCACGCCACACCGTCCCCATCGGCGTACTCATCATCGTACCAAGGATTAGAGGCAAGCCTATCCGTGGTGTCATCATCCTCATCCCCGCCAGACGTACCAGGGTCGTAACCACAAGCTTCACAGGCTGCACGCGCCTTGACGCGGATGCCCTCAAGCTCTGCTTCAGAAATTTTCCCGACAGACTTTAAAGATTTATACACGTCAAGTTGAGGCTCCGCATGAACCCATATCTCATACAACTCCCGCGGCACATTGGGATCGGCAGAAGTATGAGATGTGGATGGTTGTGACTGCCGTCGCACCTCCTCGGCCCTCAAGACAACGACCTGCTCGTTTATCCTAAACAACTCCGCCTCCTAACCCTAGATCCGTTCTTCTAGCCTCGCCACCTTATGCGCCGATGCCTCCACCTCATCAGCCCGCTCGGACCTGCAAACACGGAGGGCATCTTCTAGGGCCGCCTCTTCAGCCATAACAACCATTTTTCCTTTCTCGGCACGACTCAATTCTTTGACCTTGGTAGTCAGCTGACCTCTTAGATCGACGACCCTTGCCTCCCTCTGCCCGAGTTCAGTCGTTAAGGATGCCAACTGCGTTTGAAGGTCAGCATTCTCAGCCATCACCCTATTGCTCACCTCGAGCTCATCCTCTTTGGCCTTTAGAGCTGCCTCAAGCTCGCTGCACCTACCGATGGCCCTCATAAGATCATCGTTCCTCTCCCTTAGCTCTTCATCTTTCTTCGTCAGCTCATCATCTTTCTGTTTGAGCCCATCACGAAGCGATTGAAATTCGTCATCCTGTCTAAGGAAGTCGGCCAGCGTTCGGTGCTTAGTACGGTACTCCTTGTACTTTGAGGTCATCTTCTTGAAAATGGTCGTCCTCCGCTCCTCCCGCCGGTCACGCTCGATCCCCATGATAAGAGTCTGACAAACAAAAAGAGGGCAGTCAGTGTGACCAAATTACGCATACAAAACAAATATCAACACAAAAATGAGAGCACTTACTCATAGAGCCATACCGGATATACCCAACGACAGATCCGCATTGTTCATCACCTGTAGCGCCATGTTCTCAGAAGCCGCGCACAAAGGAGCAAAGGCAGGCACCGCTCGTTTTGAGTTTGCCAAAAGGTCGTAGCCCACAAGATTGACTATGTGCCGGTTAGGACCCCCCGTCCTTATCTCTACACGGGTGTTCCTCTCCAGGAAGGGCCGTACCTCCTCGGGGTCGATATCCAAGCCAGAGTCGTCGTCTCTCACAGGGACCGCTCTACTTCCCCTGGCCGCCGATGATGCGCCACCTTCTGCGGCCCGTGCAAGCTCTCCACTACCACGAAACCCCTCAACCCTGGACGGCCTACTCTCCATAATGGAACCTACCGTAAAAGTGGTCTCTAAGTCTGGTGTAAGCACAGATTCCGCCTCCAAAGAGATGAATTTTTCCAGTTTGACGTCCGCAACAATGGCCTTCTCGATTTCCACCCTTCGCATTTTCCTCGACGGTGACTCATCTCTATCAGATGGCTGGTCTAAAAGATGATAGACGGGCTGGGAAGAGATCTCATCCCGCACGGCAACATTTTGAGGGGCGGAGTCCCTCATCGGCGGAACATGAGTCCGACTTCCTCGAGCGGACTCAGCTAAGGCAAATTGCATTCCAGCCGACGCGACAACTTGGCGAAATGCAAGCACTGGAGCCTTCTTCTTGGAAACTCGCCGACCTAGCACCAAAGAGAGGTCATATCAAAGAGCAAGGATAAACAACAATAAACTGAAGTAGAAATGACACTTACTGGACGGGATCTTGGGTCCAAAATGCTTGTGAAAGGACGCCCAATCACGAATTCCCACGGTGTGGGGTAACACGCGAGCCACCCAATCTTCAATATTGAAGACGGTAGAAGGTGCATGTCTCTCAGCTGAAAAAAAACAAGCCGCGAGTGAGCCGAAAATGAAAGAATGAAAGAAAATCACGAGCATACAGTAAGATAATTACGATTACTGCTTGGGAAACCCAGTCGGGTCCGCCACCAGGTGCTCGGTCTTGATAAAGAAATACTTATGCCAAAATCGTCGATTCATCTTACCGTCCATCCCGACCACGAATCCTCTGGTCCCGCGATGATGTAAATGTATCAAAGTACCTCTATAAAAGATAGGCGAAAATAGATGCAGCAGGTGGCGAATGTCGATCTCACAGCTAGCCAATTCTGCATACTTTTCCAGCATCAGGAAGACCTTATACAAATAAGGAGAGAGTTGTGCCGGGCAGACATTGTAAGATCGGTAAACTTCCTCCGCCAACGGGAGGAGAGGAAGAAAATAGCCAATTAAGAACAGATAGACGTATAAAGCCCAATATCCGGGTCGATGAACCTCTACGACGTCACTTTCGAACGGAACAATTTCGACGTGAGGAGGAGCAGGAGCGGGTTCATTTGGAAAGTCATGTCTAACCAAAGGGTTCTTGGGGACTATCTCTTCCGCGGTGGGGAATCTTTCTTCCTCTTTAGCCATGAATTCCTCACCGCTAGGAGGAAGGGCCATCGATAATGGAGTGGCATCAGAAACTTCATCATGAATATGAGGAGAGTTGGACATATTTCCGTAGCAAAATGTATGCAACAAAATCCGAAGAAGATATTGACCGGGTAAGAAGTCATAGATTAAAATTGAAGAGGCTGCAAGGAATTGAAAGCGGAGATCAGAGAAGAAGATCAAAGGGGAGCAATACACTTGCGAAATGAGAAATGATGAAAATTTTAAAAAATGAAGCCCCCTATCTATTTATAGTTCTGGGTGGCACCAGAATCGAAGCAATAGACCGACAATGGCATCGAAATCAAAACGACAAAAGCACAGACGCTACCTCGGGAAGACGCGTAATTAGCCACACCAACCGCAGCCTCGCTGGCCACGCCATTTTTTCAACCTCGGCCACTTCGACTTAATCGACACGACCAAATTTCTTCTAAACCGATGCAGACCAGGTCCGCTTCTCGAGGGCGTGCAAGATCACAACCTCAACAAGCGGAGGGACTAACTGTATTGGTCTAAATTTGGCGACTTGATAGCTGTAGATAAATTCGGTCGAGGATGGGGTCGACCACGGCATAACAGCGAGGAGTCGTCCTTAGAGGATTATTGCCGAGGACGATCAACTGGAGTAAGGAAGTAACGGTAGGATATTCTTAGAAATGGACACAAGGAATATTCCTTTGGATATTCCATATATTGTAGTTTTTAGGGTTTCTTGGGAATATCCCTTATAAATAGGAAGAGATAGAGAACAAATGGATCTTCACTTTTCTTGATAAGAACACTTTGTAAAGAGTTGACAGAGAAGAATATACAAATATTGTCTTGTTCACTGACTACTTGGCTCAACATACGTTATTGATTCTCTGTTTGATAGATCCAAGGATTTCTTATCCATCTTAACTTCCCATCCTTCCACGTTGCTGTCAGGTGGGAGAATCATCCAAGTCACACAATATTTGGGTGATAAATCCCCTCTTATTACATTTATTGCCATTGTCTACATTTATTACATGTTCTTATTAGTATAACATTCATTGGCAATCATTGAGCTCACGTCCGATATTCATTATTCTTAAATATCATACGTACTGCTGATATCCTTCAACATTAGATCTAGAATTTATTATATTTAACTAAGATTCATCCTCTATTTTAACATTAGTTAATTTAATAAAAAGCTTAACACTTCTTGGTCAAACACATGGTACTCAAAAGTATGAGAAATTCTGTAATCTCGGACCAGGTCAATGGCAGTAAATACTTCAGCTTCTTTTGGTAGAAAACAGAGAGAACAGGACTTGGGACATCAGTTTCAGAAGGGCAGAGCTACCAAAGGTAGCAGGTACCCGTGGATATAGTTAAGATGCGGACAAGCTGACCTGGACATCAAAGGTGGATCTAGGTTGTGAAAAGAGTATCACCCGTACCCAGAAAGTTTGGCAAAAATTTCATATGTACATATATATGTTTTAAAAAATAAAATAGTGACATATTAGTCGTGACACCCTAGGCACCCTAGTTAACACCTCCAGTTTAAAGATGAGTAGCTAAGCTTGAAATTACTTTCTGTTTTTTCTTTTATTGTCTGATACAGAATTATGAATTCTTTGCGACTGGTTAATTTTGCCTAGGTCATATATTTGTGATGAAATTATTTATCTCAATACTTCTCTCATTCTCAGTTATATACTACTCCCTCTGTCTTTTACTATTTTGAGAGTCAAAAAAGGTTTTGTTTGACCATATTTTTTTAATTTTTAAAATATTTTAAATTATTAATTATTGTGACTTATAGTACTTTATACGTACACTCTACCTTCCTCAAATCCATTTGTGGGATCACCTAAAATTTATTTCAACTAATGTAAAGAATCTAGTTCACACAAAAAACTAGTCAATTTGATCCTCTTACTCTGAAAAACTTTAAACAAATTGAAACGGTTTGACAATTTTGAGTTAAATTCCATGTTTCATGTGTATCTTTTCTTAATGTAATACGTTGTTATGAGGATGATGTTCGGGTCAGCTTGGCTATACTGGGTAACTTTTTTTAGGTAGATGAAAGAAATTATCTAGTGTTTTTGTTATTGTTGAAATTTGAACCTAAGACCATATGATTTTTTCTTTCAGCTTATTGGTCACTAGACTACACTCTTGGATGCATTTTTTCTTAACTTAATTAGTAACTAGTAAGTATTATCTTCAATTTTCATTTTATTTTAGTTTATTAAGAAAGAAAACAAATAACGAACCGGCAAAATAGAAAAGGCGTATGTTTTTTCATTATTTATTATTATTTTCAGTATCTACTTTAATTTGCTTTATTAAAGAAAAGGAAATGATGTAACTAAAATAAATTAATAAAAGACAAAAGACAGAAATAAATGGAGCGAGTGAATGAGGGAACAAACTAAGCTAGTGTTTGGCCATAGATTCCCAAATTTGTTTTGAAAAATTTGATTTGGGTGAAGTTTGGTTTGAAGATGAAAATATGTTTGTACATCAGTTTTCAAAACATATTTCCCAAATTCATTTTGGAAAAATATAAAACATGACTTATATCCACAAGTTCTTAAAACTATCACAAATACCCAACAATACCATTATCAATAACATTCATTATATTATCGCGGACCATAGTCCTGAACATAAATAAATTTGGTACAAAATTATCATTTTTATAATGAACTACATGATACACTATCAGATGACCGAGAAGACGAAGTAACATTGTTACAAAATAATAAATGGCGAGCTCTTTTATAAAATATCAAAGTTTGGGGCAATTTTTATAAAATGTAATAATGATATTTTGGCCCAAAACCATGGGATTTTGCCAAAATGTAGGCAAAACCTATGGTCACACATGTATTTGCCAAATGAAACCCAATTATTTTGACATATCTATGGCCAAACGGGTCCTAAAATTCACGGCCCAAAAGAAATAAACACTAGGTTTGTTTTAGGGAGTTTGACACAGTTACCCACAAAAACAAAACTATTTACCCTTGCCTACCTATTTGTTTTTCTACCCATAAACTAATTACATTTCCTACCCATATTAGTTTTTGTGGGAAATTTTTTTTCTTTATTCTCCAATTCTTTTTTATTTCTATGATTTTTTTTTCTTTCTTTTCTCCTTTTCTTTTTTCTCTTTTTCTTCCTATTTTTTTCTTTTTTCTCTTTTATTCATTTATTTTTGTCTAAATCGTATTATTGTTATTTTTACCATAACTTATTTCGCACTCAAATTTGACTCCTTCTTTACTTTTTTTGTTTTTATTTTTTTTTCTTTATTTCTTGTTCCTTTTCTAATTTCACGTGATTGCCATGCAAACCTTGATCTCCTTCCCTATAAATATCAGTACATACTCTACCATTAGCAGTAACACCAACCAGTGATGGAGCAAGAAAACATAATCTACGGCCACTAAATCTCCATATATACTAGTTAGAATAGAAATAATAATAAAATATTGAAAAATACAATAAAAATGTAAGTAGCAAAAAAGACTTCTAGTACCATATGATACCAATATGGTATACATGTATACCAACAGAGTATATGATTGCTCTAGAATATTGCTACAACTATCTGTGGCTATAATACTGTACCAAAACATTAAAGGATACAATAATAGTATGAGAAAATTACATGCTCGCATTGCAAGCTAAATATTCGCAAAGCAACTTGCTCATTCCATATACCAACATGGTATATAGTTGTATGGGTCGTTCCAATAATTGCCTATAATTATAAAAACTATTACATAATCTATATCCATCAGCACAAGAAAATTCCAGCACTGCAAATCACGTTCATATAAATAATTTCAGAATAGAACTCACTTAAAATGCAGCCAAGACAACCAAAAAAATGTTCAAACTACCATATGATACCAATATGGTATATAACTATACCAACATGGTATACAGTTTTACTGGTTAATTCTCAGCAACTATATGACTATACTACTATTACATAGCACACATGCATAAAGAGAAAAATAAAAAAATAGCGTACCACATATTAATATAATAAAGTATTTCAAGATATTGTACTATATTACTATTATTAAAAGAAAATAAAATATTGTACTAATAAATGCAGCTAATACAACCAAAAAATGATTCAACTAGCATATGATACCAATATAGTATATAGCTATACTAATAGGGCATATAGTTGGAATGAATTGTATACCAAAATGGTATATTTGTATACTATTTGAGTATACAATACAAATTCGTCTTCTTCACTTGTTTAACTATATTTCAACCCGAACTTCTAAAATCTACTACAAAATCTCCACCAAATTGACTAAAACTTTATCTACAACCTCCAATCAACTTTCCAAACAAACCCATATAGGATCGGATCAAAAGAATTAAAAACTAAAACAAACCAAGTTATGAGTTTCAAGCTTCAAGCTCCTTCAATGGTGGATTTAAATTTTTGTACAATAAAATATTTAAAAATTAGCATTAATATCATAATCAAAGAACAATACCCAATAAACTCCAACAACAAACATTTCAACACACATGAAAATTCAAACTTTAGTTATATAGTACATATTATTTTTTGTTTTACTTTTAGAAAATAAATTAAATTATGGAGTACAAATAAAAAACAATACTACCCACTGTTGAAAAAAACTAATTATTCTTTGGCTTCCTTTTAGGATTAACACTTTTGCTGCTTAAATTAAATATGTC
This sequence comes from Nicotiana attenuata, assembly GCF_001879085.1. Taxonomy (NCBI): domain Eukaryota; kingdom Viridiplantae; phylum Streptophyta; class Magnoliopsida; order Solanales; family Solanaceae; genus Nicotiana; species Nicotiana attenuata. The sequence goes on along the minus strand of NW_017671437.1, from coordinate 252,999 downwards.
CATCGCAAGGGAGAATTGAATGTGCGGGTAATTAGTTGTAATAGAATAAGTATTTGTTGTAATTACTTTTAAAATAGGTAATTACGAGTAAATATTTTTGATTAGATAGGTATATAGGGTAGTTTTCCCTTGTTTTACCTTGTAGGAAAATTCTCAAGATAAATATAAAAAGACTTTTTGTGACTTTTACAACAAGCAGTCGCAGTCATCTCTCCATGCAAAAAAAAGAAGTGAAGCAATCTAAGATTTTGCAACCCAGATGGAATTTGAGGGAGACGAAGCCTCCCATCGACACCCACAACGGAGCATACCTACAAAGCGTGCTCAATATCCATCAAGTTTAAGGCAAGATTCAAACTTGACAATCCCTATTCTGCCATCAGAACTCGTTACTGAAATCCTCTCAAAGCTTCCTGTGAAACCCCTCTTGCAATTCACGTGTGTTTCAAAATCTTGGCTTGCTTTGATCTCTGGTCAAGAATTTATCAAGGCCCATCTTAGCTTATCACCTAATAACAAGGACAACACTAACCATATGCTCATATTGAATTTTGGTCGATATCTTAAGCAATGGTCTCTTAAGTCTTTACTTTATGAGTCTGCTATGGAGACATCTACGTTGTATTATCCCATGAAAATCCCCAAAAGATCGTTTAGGATTGTGGGTTCTGTCAATGGATTGATTTGTCTTGCCGATTCGTCAAAAGATTTGGTTCTATGGAATCCATCAATTAAAAAGTATAAGAAATTGCCTGATTTTAATACTAATTCCTGGGATGTTAATCGTTTCATATACGATTTTGGATATGATGAATTCCGTGATGATTATAAGGTAGTGGGCTGTTTTTATTATGATTGTAGTAATTCGTCTAATGTTGAGGTCGAAATATATAGTCTAAAGAGTGATTCTTGGAAAAGTATCCGTTCTCTTCCGGATGAGATGAGATTCTTAACTGAATTAGGTAAGTTTGTTAATGGGAAGCTTTATTGGGCTAATAATAATTGTAATCATTATTTCTCATATAAGGGATGTAATATAATATCTATTGATTTGGTTGATGAGAAATGGGAAAAGGTGGAGCAACCATCCTATGAAGAAGGAGATATTGATTTGCAGCTTGGATTGTTTGGTAGTGATCTTTCTGTATATATTAATAATGCTGGAAAACATGTATCTGTTTGGGTTATGAAGGAATATGGGGTTAGACAATCTTGGACAAAGATGTTTACCATCAAGTATGCTGATTACTCATATTTGTATGCTCGACCCTTTTTCATGCCAAATAAAGGTGAAATTTGTGGGACCCATTTAAATAAAAGAAAAAGAAAAAGAAGATAACAAGTTGATTAAACGTATAATTTGCAAATCAGATTTGCAAAAGACAAATTTGATTTGGAAAGATGCAAATCTGATTTTAGAAAGCCAAATCTGGAAACTTTTCCTATAAATAGAAGCTTTCGTTCTTCATTTCAGACACACCAAAAATCAGAGAGTGCAATAGAGCGTAGAGAGAGTAATCCACAAATTGTAGTCTGTGAGATAAATAGTGAGTGGGAGTAATATTGTAGTGAGGTGTTTAAAATAAAGAGTGTTATTTCTTTCGAACTTGTAGTAGTCTCTTGACACTACTAAGTTGTAATATTATAGTGGTAATATTGCTCCGCTGGGGTATTGTATTTTATCCCGTTAAAATATTTGGTGTCGTTGTTACTCTCTTGTGTTATTGTTATTTATCGTGGGTATTATTCCTGGGCGGGATTATTATTTTTTTACTCCCAACAACGTGGTATCAGAGCCATGGTGAGTAATGGTCCACTGTCTTTTCAGTATCCCCGTCTCACAAAAGATAATTATGAGAAATGGTATCTGCGTATGAAAGCCATTCTAGGCTCCCAGGATGTGTGGGAAATCGTAGATGGAGGGCATGCAAAACCTGATAATGAGGAAGCTCTGCCTTAAAATAAAAAAGATGTCTTGGCAAAGACAAGGAAGAAGGATCAACAAGCCCTCACGCTCATCCACCAATGTTTGGATGATGCCATGTTTGAGAAGGTGGCAGATGCAACCCCTCAAAGGAAGCTTGGGAGATTTTACAAAATTCTCTTCAAGGAGTTGACAAGGTTAGGAAGGTAAAACTTCAAACTCTAAGGGCTGATTTTGAAGTTTTAAAAATGAAAGATTCCGAATGCATTTCGGATTATTGTTCAAAAGTGAAGGCTGTTGTGAATCAATTAAGAAGATACGGGGTGGACATAAAAGATGTTCGTGTGGTAGAAAAGATCCTTCGCACTTTAACACCTAAATTCGATTTTGTGGTGTGTGCTATTGAAGAGTCTAAAGATTTAGACTCAATGATGGTGGAGCAATTGGAGGGTTCTTTACAGGAACATGAAGAAAAGAACAAGAGGAGACAAGAAGTGCCATTGGAGCAACTTTTTAAAACTCAGGCATCCTTCAAGGATTATGGAGGTGAAAAAAGCTATCGAGGGAATGGATGAGGACCAGGCCGTNAGTGTTATTTCTTTCGAACTTGTAGTAGTCTCTTGACACTACTAAGTTGTAATATTATAGTGGTAATATTGCTCCACTGGGGTATTGTATTTTATCCCGTTAAAATATTTGGTGTCGTTGTTACTATCTTGTGTTATTGTTATTTATCGTGGGTATTATTCCTGGGCGGAATTATTATTTTTTAATTCCCAACATATCCCACAGTTTCTACTTTCAGTAATGCATTGAGTTTCCTTGTTATCTGGCTATCATAATGCGGTTCAAAATTCTTAACATGTTGGATCCATCTCAATTTCTCAATCTCTTGCTTAAGTGGTGTTGTAAAGATTCCCTACACCTATCCGTGTAATGATAAATTAACATATTAATAGGAATCTATTCAAAAGTCTTTGTACTTTAAGATCCTTCTCTTTATTTGTCTCTTTCCTGAGTGTGAATAAGTTTATAATATCTCCCTAAGAGGTGTATAGTGTGAGCAAACAAAAATAATAATGTAAGAACTCATTTAGAATGTCAATAAGAATAACGTTAAAATAGTCCGCACACTATTTACGTACTTAAGAGCAATGACATTTGAAAAGTAAGCAAAAGTCTAGAGATACATGCAATACATTCCGGGATGGAGACAAAATAATAGAAACAGTAGTTCCGGGAACAGAATTTTCGGGCACAATACCAATGAAAATGAAAGTAAGAAGATAGAATTGTATTAAACTTTAAATAGGATATAGCATAAGTTTGTTAAAAAACTCATGTCTACGTCTAGGGAAGGAGGTCCTAGGATCGCGTCTTTTTTTTTGGGTGGGGGAGAGGAGTTCACTCGTTCGGTACTTGCATTAATGTCTCGATTAATCCGAATTTACATTGCGTGATGCCCGTTGAAGGGTGTTTACCCTAAAATCCGTGTAACAATTAAATTTGTATTGAGGTCTTAAAAATATGTGATTTAATCCAATACTAATTGCAAGGAATCTAATGTATAAATCAAAGAGTAAGGCAAGTCAAACCAGTCGTGTAAGTAGACCTCGACCTCGAGCAATGGCGACCTCGAGGTAGGTGGATAAGAACAATAAAATAATAAGGCAAATCAAATGAACAGTAAGCAAGAAAATGAAATATGTATATTCTTCTCTCAATGATTGATGCGTTAGAAATGATTGGGGTCCCCTTTATATAGTAGGGGGATCCTATATGAGGTACAATTTTAATTGTAGTAGGGAATCTTATTATACAGCTGTCTAACCGCCTAGTACAAATTCGTTCCGGATTTGACGCCGTGATCCTAGGGCCGATGCGGGAATCTCGCTCTTTCTGTTATGAAACCATTACGGTATTATCTCGAGGTTGGTCATACTTGGCCTCGGTGTTCATCGAGCACTTCGATCTTCGAGTCTTGTACTCTGCCCTCGGGCTCGAGCCCGGTCCATTTCGAACATGTTCTCTCCTATGACCCTCGAGATCACAAAATCGATCATACGTGATTTCGACCATATACAGATAGTCCCCGCGTTTCTTAGAGTAAGATGATAAGAAACAATCTGATCCTCGATCCTCTGATGCCTCCATCATGATGTCAATCCCGTGATGTCTGCGACAGAAGTGATTGAAAGGTCGCGTCTGCATAGTTCCCAAGGTAATTAATTGAAGGCAGTTGATGGTCGGCCATTGGCTTCCCCGAACCGTTGAAGCGGCCACTATAAATAGGTCACTTTCACAACCCTTACAATCTTTACTTCTCAAACCTTTCGCAAATCCTCACTAGTTTCTTCATCTTCTCTGAGTCCATCCTCTCTTCAACTTGCACTTGTTCTAACATCAACTTCTTCTCTTCTTCTAAGTTTCTCAACAGCGATGGCCAACACATCTAAAACCGTCCCTCAGAAAGAAAAAGCCTCCTCATCATCGCGGCCAGCCAGTGGTAGAACGACGGTGCCACCTCGTAACGTGGAGTGCATTCCTGGGCCATGCGAGCTATCTTCCGATTTCAAAATCAATAAGCCTGCATCAGTTCTAGGCCGATGCGAGCCCATGTCTCGATACATCTGCTCGATGACTGAAGACGATCTAGAGCAGGTGAAAATGGATTGTAACTAGGAGGATAAGGAGGTGGTGATTCCTTCCCCCGAAGAGGACATCACCACTCACGTGGAAGGATACTTAAGTGAGTATACTTATCCTTTCACACTGGGTCCCGTAGATCCAGTACTGGGTTATGTAGATCCAGTCATTCTCAACTTTTGTCACCAATATCGGGTGACCCTTGCCTAGATCTACCCTTCTTTTTGGTGCATCGTTAATTTGCTCAGATATTTCTCGGGCAAGGTCAAGAGGATGTCTTTTACCCTCGACCACCTGATCAGGCTATACAGCCCTTGCCTCTATCGAGGCGGTTTGATAAATCTCTAGCGTCGATCCTAGAAGGCGCTATTCTCTAGCATAGATGAGGACAAGGACCGAGGATGGATGGCCGGTTTGTCCGAGTCAAGACCTCCGACTTAATTCCTGCCGAAAGGATGCCATTCCCCGAGGAATGGAACATGAAACGTAAGTATAGCCCGATTGATGATGCTTACTACTCTGCTTTCTCTATTTCTTCTTTGATCTAACTCCTATCCGATGGCGCAGCTTCCCCTTGGTTTCCTGGTGCTATTCCGGATCTCGCAGGTTGGGTTCGACAACTGGCCTCCACTTCTTCACATGCAGAATGATGTTGGCGCGATTTGGCCAAAGGCCGGTGGGAAGTTAAAAACCATGGTGAATCCCTTGTTCATATATTGACGTTTCTCTGTAAAATACTTACTTTCCCCTTACGCAGGCCTCAAAGACACTGTTTCTATGAGGCCGCCCCCGCCCGGTAAAGAGGAAATTTTGAAGCAATCAAAGAGAAGAAAAGGAAAAGGGCTTAGCCAACAAGTTCCCCAAAGCCTAAAATAAGGCTCGAAATCCTAGGGCCGATCCTGCAGCCCTATCCGAAGACGCGGTCCAACAACTTTGAGATGAAGAAGAAGAAGGAGAGGATGCCGACTGCTTGATGGTAGCTCGGAAAAGGAGGAGAACTGAAGCTTTGAAGTCTGTCGAACCGGTGATGGCTGATGCAGTTCAATCTCGAACCGAAGAAATCTCGGAGGGGAGATCGAGCAGAGTCCCCGAGCCATCGGGTGGTAAAAGCTTACCTCGTCTTGGAGGACATTTGGCGGGTGAGTCCGAAGAGCCTAATTCCGAGGCCCTCCAAAGAGAAGAGAATGTCCCAAGTGAATCACTTGGGATAATTAACATAGATGAATCTCCGCATGGCCCTGTGTTCTCTGAAGGGCAGTATCGAGATACCTGGGCCATGAAGACTCCCGACGTGGGGACGACCCACGAAGGGAATGATATTTTTCGGGAATGCTTTGTGGGGGTAGAAGATGGTCCCGACCCGGATGCTTCGTTTATTTTGACGAGGCTCAGCGTCTTCTTAAGCAAGTGAGTTTATGCTGGTGCTTTATTCTCATTTTTTTTAGCCTAACTTCTTTTCTTTGTGTGAAGGCTGTGACGCTCCACCGACAAGCATTCTCCAAGTCTCGAGCCGAGCTTTCCCGATGTGAGGCCGAAATCAAGAAGCTTGCGGAAGAGAGGGACATCCTCAAACTCCTCTACGTTCAAAAAGAGATGGAGATCAGGGGCCTACGAGGCGACTTGACGAAGGCTCATCGAGAACAGACCGAGCTCATTGAGCAGGTAATGTAACCTTTTGGGAGTTTGTTATGTGTTTATCTGACTTAGCGACTAACACTTCGACTTTGCTGGCCCATCAGAAGGGCGAGTTGGTGGAGCATCTTCGAGAGGAAATCAAGGTGAAAGAGGCCGAGACCCTGGGTGGAAGCAACATATGGATCGTCTCACTTCGGAGAAGGACACTCTTTGGGCCCAGCTGACTTCGGTCGAATGTCAACTTCAAAACGTGAAGGTGGAAAGATTGGCCCGGAGTCAAAAGATTGAGGAGCTCGAAGCTAAGTCGGCCGTCGAACTTACAAAGGCTAAATCTGAGGGACGCATTTGTGGCCTCTTATCGAGCTGACGCCGAGGCTGCCAATATTCGGGCACATGAGATCTCTACTGCTGCTGAAGTCAAATTGTCATGCTCAATCGACCACGCCAGGCGACAATCCCGGAGAGAGACTCTCGAGGAAGTGCATGCTCGTGGCTTTGATCTTTCAGCTGATATAGAAAAGGCAAAAGCTTTGGAGGACGAGGCTGCCGCTCTACTCTCTGATGATGAAGACTCTACCAGTGGTTCCGAGAGCGGAGGAGATGAGGATGAAGCCCCCGAGGAGGAGGTTCTTGAAGATGTGGCTCCCAAAGATGCAACTCCTAAAGTAGATTAGGCCCTTAGGACTTTTTATTTTGTGTAAGGCTCCATGTGGGCATTGTAAATATTCTTCATGTATATAAAAGAATTTATTTCCTTTCCGCTCCGTCTCCGATTTTCTATGAAATTTGCTTCGTTTTCGTTTCGTGAAGAATTAGTTTTTGATGTCATAATTTCAATAATCGAGTGAGCATCGGCTCAGACTCAGAGTAAAACAAACCCTTAGGTTTTTTTAGTAATCGACGGGCTATCTTATAATAGAATACCTCTTAAGGTTTTTTGGTGAATCCTCGAGCTATGCTTAAGTCAATTTTATGCGAGCTCGGGATGGTGGGACCCTTAGGTCCGAGTTGAGTGAGAAGAAAGGTCTCGAACTCTGAATGTTTTGACCCTTAGGTTCTTTTAGGCTGGGCCGATATGGCCTTTTATGGCTATTATTTTCCCTTTTCGGCTTAAAAGACTTAGTAAAAATTTCTTTATGTTTGTGCCTTGTCATGCATCTTTTACCCATTGGGTTTTTTGAGGGCTTAGTGTCGATCGAAACCCTTTTATTTTTAGTGCCTTAGCACAAGTTTGTATGTGAATAATTCGATACCTCTTGAGGTTTTTCGAGGGCTGATTTTATCGACGCCCTTTGATTATTTTGCTGAGGGTAGCCTTTATTAACCGATTTTCATAGAATTCGAAGGCCTATTTTTATTGTAGGATTCGGACGTCTCCGAGCCGCGTTATTTCGGCCGTAGCCTTTAATATGGCCGTAGCCTTCGGGTGTGTCTCTTGGACTTATTTCCTTATAACATTTTGAACTTGTTCGAAATGTTAGTCCCCGAGTATGATGGCCTTGGATTTTACATCGAGGGATACCTCTTTGAGGTCTTACGAGTTCGAGTTTAGACAACTCGAATGTGTTGATTGTCGATGATAGTCCCCGAGTATTCGAGGTGTATTTGCGTTTTGGCCCTTGGGCCGTTTCTCACATAATCACAAGTATGGAGCTCGTATAGTAGTAGATTTCTTTGAGACATAAAGTGTTTGATATAGAAAGAATGCTTCTTTGAATAATTCATACATGCGTACATGTTTTACCGTTAGGACTCGACTTCCACATGGACACAGTTCACCCGACCGTTTGGTCCATCACAAAGTTTTCCTATCGAGGCCCTTTTTGTCGTGAAGTATTTTTCTCGAAAATACAACCTCCGAGGGTGATGCCCCCCAGTATTCGAGGTTGATTGAAAAGAAGCCTTGGATATTGTTGAAGATTCTCCTTAGGTAGCACATAGTTGTTGCCTCGTTAAAAACCTCGCCGGAAAAACCCATTTGGGATAAAACCCGATCTAAGGGAAAAAAGTGCAATGCGTGCTTTAAAACCTAAGGTATTCATTTAGAAGGGTGCCCTCGACGTCTTCGATCGAACATCTGCAATGAGTTAGTCTTAAACACAAATGGAAAAAAGGAGAAGGTCATACCTTAGCATTAATATCGTTTGAGTAGTGATACATTCCAGTTTTTTGGCAACTGTTCGCCTCCCATCGTTCCAAGTTTGTAGGATCCTTTTCCGATTACTCCGATGACTTGATATGGTCCTTCCCAATTCGGGCCTAGTTTCCCTTCATTGGGGTCTCGAGTATTGAGGGTGAATTTCCTTAGAACTAAGTCCCCGATTTCGAAGTGTTGAAGGTTGGTCCTTCTGTTATAATATCTCTCGATTTCTTTGCTTCTGTGCAGCCATCCGAACAAGTGCAAATTCTTGTTTAGCTCGAGGCTAGTATTCATAGCCTCATGATTTGATTCCTCCGATGCATGTCGAAATCTGGCGGTGGGTTCCCCGACCTCGACTGGAATCAAGGCCTTAGAGCCATATACTAAAGAGAACGGGGTTCCCCCCGTGCTAGACTTCAATGTCGTTCGATCTTCCCAAAGAACTTCGGGTAGAACTTCTCTCCATTTCCCTTTAGCGTCGTTCAACCTTTTCTTCAGGTTTTGAATGATAGTCTTGTTTGTCGATTCAGCCTATCCGTTTTTGCTCGAGTGATACGACGTTGATAAGATCCTTTTTATTTTATGTGCTTCGAGGAACTCCGTTAACTTATTGCCGATGAATTGATTTCTGTTGTCACATACGATTTTGGAAGGTATCCCAAATCGACAGACGATGTGGTCCCAGATGAAGTCTATAACTTCTTTTCCCCTGACCTTCTTGAAGGTTGTGCTTCCACCCATTTAGAAAAGTAGTCAGTCATAAACAAAATGAACTTAGCTTTACTTGGGGCCGTTGGTAGAGGACCGACGATGTCCATTCCCCATTTCATGAAGGCCATGGGGACAGAACTGAATGAAGTTGTTCTCCGGGCCGATGAATCATTGGTACAAAGCTTTGACATTTATCACATATCTTAACAAACTCCTTAGTATCTCTTGCCATGCTATCACAGTAATTTCCTGCTCTAACAGTTTTGCGAATTAAAGGCTAGGCGCCAGAGTGTTTCTACAAGTGGCTTCGTGGATCTCTCGTAAAATATAATCGGTGTCCCCAGCCCTAAACATACCGCCAATGGCCCATCGAACGTCCTTCTGTATAATGTACTGTCTTCATCCAATGTAAACCGAGCAGCCTTGGTTCGTAAATCCCTCGATTCTTTATGGTCCGATGGGAGCTTCCCATTTTTTAGATATTCAACATACTTATTCCTCCAATCCCAAATCAAATTTGTAAAATCTATCTCGGCATGAACCTCCTCGACTACAGATCTCGATAATTGGACGACAGTCCCCGAGATAATATCATCTTCCTCGACTGATGACCCCAAGTTTGCAAGTGCATCGGCCTCACTGTTTTGTTCTCGAGGTACATGGTCTAGAGTCCACTCCTTGAAGCGGTGCAAGGTTACCTGTAGCTTGTCCAAATATCTTTGCATCCTATCCTTTTGAACTTTGAAGCTTTTGTTTACTTGGTTCACCACCAACAGAGAAACGCACTTAGCTTCAATGACTTCTGCCCCCAAGCTTTTAGCTAGCTCGAAACCTGCAACCATGGCCTCATACTCGGCCTCATTGTTAGTCAACCTAGAAGTTTTGATAGATTGTCTAATAGTGTTACATGTACGTGGCTTCAAAACGATGCCAAGCCCGGACCCTTTTACATTCGAGGCACCGTCCGTGAAGATGGTCCATACCCCCGATGATGTACCCGATTTTAGTAGAAGTTCTTTCTCCACTTCGGGTACGAGGCTTGGCATAATACTGGCCGCGAAGTCAGCTAATATTTGAGACTTGATGGCCGTTCGGGGTTGATATTCGATATCGTACCCGCCAAGTTTGACGGCCCATTTGGCCAATCGGCCCGATAACTCGGGCTTATGCAAAATATTTCGAAGAAGATAAGTGATTAACACACATATGGGGTTACACTGGAAATATGGTTTTAACTTTCTAGATGTGCTTATTAATGCAAGTGCCAGTTTCTCTAAGTGTGGATACCTAGTTTCAGCATCTCCTAAGGTTCGATTTACGTAATAAACAGGAAATTGCGTACCTTGCTCTTCTCGAACTAGTTTCAGCATCACCCCTTTGTCTTATCTTAAAAACATCCGATTTCCTTGTTGCGACCTTTATGCCCCAGCATGTGCCTTCACGAAGGCGACTGCTAACATAGCAAACGAATCGATGGAATTTGGTAGCAAGTTGTGGTACCAAATCATTGCTCCCTTTGACAATGTTTCTCCAAATTTTTTCAACAAAACCGACTCGATCTGATCATCATTTAAGTCGTTTCCTTTAATCCCGCATGTGTATGAAGTGATGTGTTCATTAGGATCGCTCGTCCCGTTGTATTTAGGTATAACTGGCATATGGAACTTCTTAGGAATGGCTTCGGAGCCGCACTATGAGGAAATGGCTTTTGCACGAACTTCTTGGCATCTAAACCTTTCAAGATCGGGGGTGCCCGCGGTATTTGATCAACACGAGAGTTGTATGTCTCCACTCTCTTGTCATTATCTTCGATTTTCTTCTCTCCCGACTCGATTCTTTTGGTGATCTCCTCGAGCATCTTCATGATTGCAAGATCAGTCCCCGATCCATTACCGCTCGATCTTTCTGGCACCGACTTTGTACGGTGAGTGTTTTCTGGTTCGACCACACTTGGAGTTTTATGCTGACTTTGAAGCTGATCGATAGAAACCTGTTGAGCTTGTAGCATCTCGAATATTACTTGGAGGATAACTCCCCCATCTCCTATACCCTGTGTTCCTTGGCCACCAGATCGGACTTCCCTGCGTATATTTCCACCGGGATTTGTGCCTAAATCCGCATTCAAAGCGATGTGTGAACTAACATCGACTGGTTCCACAATCGGCACTTCCCCAGGGTTAATCGGTAGTACACCGGCTCCCGGAGCAACTACATTGTTGTTTTCCCCGTGAAATCCTAGACCATCATCGCCATGTACGGGTGCGTTTTGTGAGTTTGACATGTCTTAACCCGAGAACAAAAAATTCTTGACAAGAACAAGTGTGAAAATAACGTGTGTTACCAGAAGCAGTACTGAAATAATCACTATTATCTTTATCCCCACGGTGGACGCCAAACTGTTTACCCTAAAATCCGAGTAACAATTAAACTTGTATTGAGGTCTTAAAGATATGTGATTTAATCCAATACTAATTGATAAACAAGGAGTCTAATGTATAAATCAAAGAGTAAGGCAAGTCATACCAGTCGTGTAAGCAGACCTCGACCTCGAGCAATGGCGACCTCGAGGTAGATGGATAAGACCAATAAAATAATAAGGCAAATCAGATGAACAGTAAGCAAAAAAGTGAAATATGTATATTCTTCTCTCAATGATTGATGCGTTACAAATGATTGGGGTCCCCATTATATAGTAGGGGAATCCTAAATAAAGTACAATTCTAATAAGAAGAGAAGTGCAAATCATGAGTATACATGAGTGATAGGACGTCTAGCTCATCGCAGTTTTATTGTAATAGGAAGAGAAGTGCAAATCATGGTATCTGTTGTAGTTTTTGAATATTTTATTTTTAGAGCCTGTTTGGAAAGCCATCTTGGAAATGGATTTGGGTGTAATTGGGTGTAATTACACAGTTTGACATGTTTGTTTGACCAAGTAATTACTTGGTCAGCATGGAATTGGGTGTAATTGGAGGGGGTGTAATTACACTCTCCAATTCTCAAGGGGGAGGTGAGAATTGGTGGTAATTACACTGTGTAATTACAAGGTTGCTTTTTAGTTTCTTTCCTTTTTGTTTTTATTTTAATTTATTTTCTTTATAACTTTTTATTTCTACTATTTTAAATTTTAAATTTTATTTTTACTTTTTAATTTCTTTTGAAGTTTTAAAATATATTTTTATTTTTACATTATTTATCTTTTATTTCTCTATCTTTACTTCTTGTGATTCCATGTAATTGCTTATATTTTTATTTTTTTATTTTTTTTATTTTTGAAACTACACCTCCTAATATTAAAAATAATGAGACATTGACAAACTTGGCATATAATGAGTGTTGCAATTAAATTAAAATTTCGTTGTTGAATATGGTTATAAACTTATCATGTTTCCTAATCTTAAGTTGCAGTGGAACTTACTATTATTATGTTGTAATTCGACATATGTTAAACTATATTTTTTTTTAAATTTTGAAATTATGTTATATTCATGGTTCTAATTTACTTGTTTTAGTAGTATTGGCTCACATTACATGTTGTTCATTTTTTAGGTAGAAATGATAGATTAGTTTTGTGAAACAATTGAATAATGTTACGATTATATTTAAAATATTAATTTATTTTATCAAAAATGAATTCCATGATGTTCTTACAAAACGTATATTTTTAATTTATATGTATATATATATATATATATATACAATATTAGTTATAAATATATGATTACTAAATTGGCGTATATTCAAGAAAAAAATATACATCTTAAATACCAAATATAATATGATTAATACATATAAAGGTTTATAAGCATATATTTATTATATTAACTTTTAAGTTTCAATAATTATTTAATTTAAAATTTAATCTAACTGTGTAATTACACTTGCGCAACCAAAAAGTAAATATGTAATTATACTGTAATTACTCTATGACAAACAAACAGGTCGTCGTAATTACACAACTGTGTAATTACTAGGCTGTGTAATTACTACCCTAGTAATTACACCAATTCCAATTACAGGGTGGCTTTCCAAACAGACTCCTAGTGTTTTGTAGCAGATCCGATATTATACATGTTATCTCAGTTGTCTCATGTCATTAATGTGCTGTAAAAATGAATCTGTGCTATTTGAGAGTTAGGTATGATTTTGAATTCAAGCGAATGGTGTTAATTTCTGGATTCTGTTACTATTAGTATTGAGAAAGGATTTAGCTGAGGCTACATGTCACATGTCTATGCGTGAATTAACTTAGAATTGAATTTAAGCATGAACATCTGGATGGTTTTGTTGTCAGTGTAATTGAAAGTCAAGAATGTGCTGTTGTTTTTTAGTGTAATGTGAGTTAGTAGCCTTTAAAGCTTCTGTGTTGGTATGGACTCGACATGGAGTCCTGCTCTTCAGCCTTGGCTTTTGCAAGGTTTAAGTTCCTTGGGCCTTGGACTTTGAGGCCATTTGCAAGGAAGGATGGTATGCCATTGCTACTTGGGCTTGCTTCTTGAGCCCAGTAGCTCGTTTATTTGTTGCTACCGGATTTTTTCCACAGCAGACTTGGCCCAAAATGCATAAAAGCTAAAATTCAGAAGTTTCAGCTAGTTGATTTGTCGTTAAATAGTTAAAATTCAGAATTTAAAAAATATTAATTCAATTTCATGTTCTATGTCTTTGGTGTTCATTCTTCCACTAAAATTGGGCTCATTTTGGGCCCAAACCTGAAGGCCCTTGTGAATTGGAGAATCGTACGTTTTATCATGTGTGGGTCTGTTTTCTCTTCGATACAGTCATCTCAGCTGATGACTACTGCTGGCCCAAGCCTTGAAAATTGAACGATTATTTTAGTTTAATGCAAGCCTTTAATTATTAAGTTAAGTTCGAACCTTAGCCTCAATTGATTATAATTTCTTTGACCCTTTTAAATTAGCTAGACTTTTAATTAGTTGAGGTGTGCCATAATAAATAACACCAATAGTCTATGGCCCTCATAATTTTAAATGAGAAATTATTTGAACAATTAGAATCGAGGTGTGCGATTAGTGAATTTTCCATGACCCTCGCAAACTTGAAAGGACGTAGTTGCTTTAGGCGCGCTATTTTAAAAATTAATTTTCTAAACTCGGGTGTGCATTTCATGTGACCCAACTCCAATTCTCAACAACGTTAGATAAAATGTGTTGTGGACCGCAGGTGCATTTCATGTAACTTGGTTTAAGACATGTTTTAGATAACGTTGAATCTTCCTAAAATTAATTAAAAGTGGTTAATAAGTTAAAATATACCATAGGCTAAAACATTTATTTAGTCAGATAATAGGCCAATTATAATAGTTTAAGCGACCGTGCTAGAACCACGGAATCCGGGGGTGCCTAACACCTTCCCTCGGGTTAACAGAATTCCTTATTCAGAATTTCTGGTTCGCAGACTTCAAAAGGAAAGTCGAAATTTCCTCGATTTGGGATTTAAAATAAACCGGTGACTTGGGACACCAAATAAACTATCGCAAGTGGCGACTCTGAATTGAATAAATAATCTTATTTCGAATAATGTCACTTAAAGTGGAAAAACTCCCTATATATACCTTCGGGTGTGTAAAAAAGAGGTGTGACAGCTCTGGCGACTCTGTTGGGGATAAGAACCCAGAACTTCTGGTTCAGGGTTCAGAATTCGAGCTTAGAATAACTGTTATACCTTGCTTTATTTATTATCTGATTTTTACACATTTGAGCCTAATGTGCTAAATGCCGCTTTTATCGCTTTGATATTGTTTGGATTGTGTATAAATAGCTACGAAACCCTCTTCTCTCTGAGTCTTCTAAATCATCTGGGAAGGGTGCACTTCGTGTAACTTCTCTTCTGTTAGAGTCATATCCAATTTTAGAATGAGGTTCGGACAAGTTGCAAAGCCGGTGAAGCTTCTATATTCCCGGTACGCTGCCCCCCGTCACACCTCCTTTTTTCTACACCCGCAAGGGTGTAAAGGAGTTTTTCCAATTAAAGGTCAATCGAAACGGGATTCGTTTATTAAGAGATTCATAGTCGTCACTTGGGAGATTTATGGTGTCCCAAGTCACCGGTTGAATCCCGAATCGAGGAAATTATGACTCTGTTAACAGTCCGCGAACCAGAAATTCGAGTAAGGAATTCTGTTAACCTGGGAGAAGGTGTTAGGCATTCCCGGGTTCCGTGGTTCTAGCACGGTCGCTCAACTGTCATATTTGGCTTATTTATCTGATTTCAAAACATGTTTTAATCTATGTACCTTTTAACTTTGAACCGCTTTTATTATCATTATTTTAAGAGAATTGCAACGTCGTGAAAACATGTCTCGAATCGCGTCACATAAATGCACCCGCAATTTTTGACACATTTCGACTTCGTTGAGATTTGGATTTGGGTCACATAAATGTGCACCCGTATTTAAGANTACTCCCTCCGGTTCACAATAAGTGTCCAATTTACTTTTTCATTTTGGTTCAAAATAAGTGTCCAGTTATGTAATCAAGAAAGAATTCAATTTGTTTTTACAAAATAACCCCTATGTACATATGCCTAAAAAGTTTTCTTACTCCTCACATTAAATGTTTAATTAGGACTAGTTTAGTCATAGTAGTTATTTTTGTATAGAATTTATTATTTTCTTAATAGGCGTGCTAAAAGCAAATTGGACACTTATTGTGAACCGGAGGGAGTATTATTTTTTGATGAACCGGGTTTAGTTGAACCCGCTTGCCACCATGTGCGTTCGCCACTGCTTATATCCCTTCCTAAGTTCTAAATTTGTGTGATTCTTTTTGCTCATTATTGATTTACTCATGCGGATTTTACCACAGTTTCTACTGTCAAATTGACTATACCAATTGAAAAGTTGGCCAAAGGTGCTATTTTGCATGAAGCAGCTTCTGTTGACAAGGAATTGGAACAATCCAATCAGTCCCTTGGAGAAGTTGCTGATGAAACTAAGGTTGCAACTGTAGATGATAATGCAATCGAAGAAAATGAATTTCCCTTGTTGAATATCATATCCAATGTGGACAATGTAGTGTCAAATGATGTACCGGTTGTGTCTCAAAATGCCGACTGCATTACTGAAAGCAAAGAGTCTGGTGAAAATTTGAAAGAAAATGAATCTTTGGGAGTGGTGTCTGATGATACTAGAGAAAAAGAAATCACTTCTCTATTAGTCCCTGGTGTGTGTGTGTCCAATGATAGTAAGGAAACAGAGCTATTGACTGGGGAACCTAAAGATACAGTTGAGAAGGCTGATGATTCATTGTCTTATTCCATGTCACCTGAAGAGATGTGGGAGAAGTACCATGATCTGTTGTCTGAAACAGACACTACAATACTGGACTATGATGAAACCCGAGAATTCTTTCTTCAAGAGGCTGAGTTACTGGTTGTTGTAGCCCAGCCAACATCAAATGAAGATGTTAAGGAAATTGCTTCTAATTCTGCAGAAAATACTGTCTGCTCTTCTGCTGAGATTATGCCAGACTCCAAGGAAACACAGGTTGTGTCCACAATCGCAGTTTCTCCAGCTACTGAGAATCAGGCTCACGTTACATCTCCTGGGGTACATTTCAGTAGTATTTTCTATGTTGTTAAGACCTTGTATTAGACTGAGGTGAATAAAATTGTTGATTTAATTTTTGGTTTATTTTGCAGCCTTGTAACCCTGAATGCACTGCTATAAAGGAGTCTATTGAAAATATGATGGCAAGGGTGGGGGAGTTTGAGAGTTCAATGCATACCTTTAAAGAAGATCTGCAGAAGACCCTGGATAAGCTGAATGCTAGTTCATTTTGAGCTAGATCTTGATCAAGATGTTTCTATCTCTTAGTTCTAAATAGAAGTCTGTCTTTGCTTGACAAAGCTGCTAACTTATTTTGCTGGTTTATCTTATTGTTATCCTGCTGTTTCTACTTTCAGTAATGCATTGAGTTTTCTTATGGTCTGATTATCATAATGATTCAACAATAGTAACATATTGGAGCCTTTCATTTCTCAAACTTCTGCTCAAGTGCTGTTGTAAAGATTCCTTACACCTATCCGTATAAATTAATATATTACTAGGATATTTTTCTCTTTCTGTCTCTTGCCTGAGTGAGATTGCATTCTTATGAACGACAGTGACATTTAAAAAATAAGCAAAAATCTAGATGCGATCAAACTTTACTGTCTATAAAAGATTCTATTTGATGACATCTAATTAAAAACAAAAATAGAATATTTAGTTTAATAATCTACTTCAATGTTTATTAAATGAACAAAGAAAATTAGCAGTCAAATACCAATGGCTCAGTGAGAGGACTTAGCTACCAAGGTGCTTTCTCATGATGTGTTACTCAGGTCAGGTAGATCATTTATTGGTAGCAATGATTGGGAGATTAGGCATAGAATGCATCAGGATGGGAAGGAACGTTTATTATTGTTTTGGTTATGACATCATGGAACTTGGAATGTTAACAATCAAAACTGAGTTGTGCAATCTCCCTGCTAACCTGAACATACTTGTACTATTTGCAGTCTCATTCTGTAAGGGCACTTCGTTAAAGTCACAGGTTCAACCAGTTGACTTCCGCTTTGACATAGCACAAGCTATTGGAAACACTAAGGAAAGAGTTCATTTATATTTGCACTGTAATCTTGCAATTTCTAATATCCAGAAAAATCATTAGGATGTCCAGTAGATAGACCAAGTGTGCAGAACTAGAGTTTAAAAGGGGAGTTGCCGTCAGGATGCTTTCTTTCCACTGGATGGTTTTGGTTCCTTTGTAAGCATTCTTGGTGCGATTGCCATTGACATGAGCTCTTGAATCAGAAGCTTGCAGGCATAAGGAATATACACCTACACATTTCAGGCATGTCCAGGAAGATCAGCAAAAAGTATTAAGGTCTTTTAACAAATTGGGTGTGTGCACAATTTGGAGAGCTGAACAAAGGTAGCAAAAGGAGGATTGTACCTGAACATTATCAGTTTTGTTCCTGCAAGATCTGCACTCAAATGACATTTTTTTTAGATTAGCAATTGCAATTAAACCACATTGCTGGCATACATGAACTCTGTAAGCATCGCTTTGATCAAATAGCCTCTCTTTGAGGAAATGTGCAGCCCCATGAGCGATCATACAGTCACGCTCCATCTCCCCAAATCGTAGGCCTCCATCCCGAGATCTTCCTTCAGCAGGCTGTCTAGTGAGAATCTGCACAGGACCACGACCACGAGAATGGATCTTATCATCCACCATGTGCTTCAGCCTCTGGTAATAAGTTGGCCCCAAGAATATCATTGCGGTCAATACACGGCCTGTATGACCATTATACATTCTCTCAAAACCACGCATCTGATAACCACACCTGTGCAGAGCTTTGCTGATATTATCCACCTGAAAGTATTAAATGGTTAGTTCATTTTTGTAATCTGTCTCTGTGAACGCATCATCAATCATATTCAATAAAAAGTCCTAATCCCTTATTTTTATTAGATAAACCAGTAGTTCATGAACCTCCTGGCACATTCTTTCATCTCTAAATATAGTACTAACTCAAACACATTTTTTCTCTCATTATTATATAAATCTGAAGATGTGTATTGTTTCAATTGCATTTACAATTTCGAAGTCTTTATTTTTATAAAGTGACTTCCTGAACTTACAGTAACATCAGTAAAAGGGGTAGCATCTCCTTCCTTTCCCATGTGAGCAGCAACCTTCCCCATAATACACTCAACTAGCTGACCAATTGTCATACGAGAAGGAATGGCATGTGGATTCACAATGATATCTGGGGTGATGCCTTCAATGTTCCATGGCATGTCTTCTTGTGTATAAGTCATTCCTATCGTTCCTTTTTGTCCATGCCTGCTGCTGAATTTATCTCCAATTTGTGGAATTCTGACAGATCTCATCCTTATTTTGACAAATCTCAGTCCATCTGCATTTGTTGTCAAAAGAACCTACTTAAAGCAAGGAAACAACTGATTAACAAGATATTTAGCAAATGATTAAAACTGAAAATAAAGGCAAACAAGAAATATGGACAAAACCATCACAATTTTTTTTTTTAAAATTCTCATTCTGAAGAGTTTCCCCTTAATAGGGAAAGGACTAGGAAAACTGAAGCACAATTAAATGTATAGGGATTAGGGACCTGATCCACAATTCCAGTTTCACTATGCCGTAGACTTGTACTGTGGTCTTTTCGTGTGTATCTTGCTGATTGTCCCTGAGCATCATCTTGAGAAATGGGTGTGGTCTTTCCAATTATAACATCATCACCAGAAACTCTTGTTCCCTAGCATCAGCAAAAAATATCAGAGATCAAAATTTTAAGCACATCTCAATGAAGCAGAATGATGAATTGGTGTTTGCTAGTAATACTAACAGGAGGCGCAAATCCATCATCATCTAATTTATCATAGGATCCATGTCGCATTCCCTGCAAGAATTTATAACCATAATCCAACATTATACAAGTAGAAAATAGATTTACTCATTTAAAAAGCACAACTATTATTTATACTATTTCCTTTCTTTCTTTATTTGTCCAAATGTCTTTTAGAAAGAGGGATGGAGTCTGAAGGAAGATAGTGACCAATAGAAAAACCAACCATGGTATTTTCTCTATCAGGACGCCCGAAATCCTCTTTAACAAGTGTTCCCATCTTTTTCTCTTCATCTCTATTGAGGGAAAACGGAGAAATGAGTTTGATCAGCGAAAGAAACAGCAGATTATATGAAATAAAAAGAGGCTTACATACCTATATGAACGAAAAAATAGAGAGCGGAAGAAGCCACGGTCAATTGAAGATTGATTCATGATGACGGAGTCTTCTTGGTTATAGCCAGAATAGCAGGAAATGGCAACAATGGCATTCTTTTGCAAATCCAACAGGAAAAGTTATGATCACTATAAAGCAAAAAAGTTAATAATGAAGGCAAGCAATAAGCTGGTGCTTAATTACAATGCCAGCAGGAAGCTGCCTGAAATGCAAGTGCTCCATAGCACGTGTAGTAACAAGAGGCTTCTGCGGATAATACAGTACATAGGCCAATGTATCCTGTATGTAGCATAAGCGAGCAATTATCAAGAATCAGAAAAACTATAAAACACTTGGAAGTGATGAACTGAAGAATAGAGGAAAGCTTGCAGCAGTAGATAGAAAGTATCTCACCATCCGAAATTGGTAATTGGTGACATAAATCCCCATTGCTTGTTTTCCCATAGCTGATTGGTATGTGTTACGAGGGGACTGCATCATGTTGAAATTATAGACAATATAGCAGAAGATAAGGAAGGGGTTTAAGAAAGGAAAAAGGATGCTAGTTGATAGGACATTTAGATATTATGGGGAAACAGTCTTGAAACATTTATCAAACAAATACCATAAAACATAAGATTCACCTGGTTATGGTCAGGAAATGGTATGATAGAAGCGCATACTCCCAATATCAAAGATGGATGGATTTCACAGTGCGTGTAGGTTTCAGAATAAGCCTCTTCAGGGTTCAGCCTTGAATTTGTAAGATCCTAAAAGGTTAACCAGGAAAATCGCTTTATAGAAATTTCAAGTCTAAGACCACTAAATTTACTTCTGATTGACTAAGAAGCACTTGAAAGTCAAGAAATGGATGATTATGCTTCAAAAGAAGCAGGCCAGCAGCAATATTTCTTGGTCATCATTAGGAAGTAACATTGTAAAGCAACATCTACAGCTCATGACTTCTTACATTTATGGTCATTGCAATCATTGTAGTCTCTTCTTCCTCTGTATCAACATACTCAATAAATCCTTTTGCCACAAGATCATGCCAGCCAGAATCTTCAGATGACTCCTGAGATCAGCACAAGCTAGGTCAATGGGACTGAGGTTAGAATGATTCAATCTTGTAAATAGTACATACCCTCATCTGCAATGCGATAATATCCTTCTTCTTTATTATTAACTTCTTTTTCTCCACAATGAATAACGGCCTACTACAGCGTCCATAATCTGTATATAGCCGCAGTTCCTTTAAATTTATATTGCGCACAACTCCAACTTCAGTATTAACGTCAACCTAATGAGAACAAGAGTTTAAATTCTCATAAGTCAATATCTAAAACTTGCAGGAACAATCATCACTCAAGTGTATGATTGTCAACAAACTACATAAAAAAGAGAAGAAAATAATGTGGTAGCAAAACCTGTCTCCTCAGCTGTCTCAGTGTCCTAACCAATAGATCTGGATTACGATGAATGCCAACCCAACAACCATTTACAAAAATCTTGGTAGATTGGGGAATAACCGCGGGAGATATTTCCTAGAGTAAAAGAATGTCATAAACTTGTGAAAAAACTAGAACCTGAGATCCATGAGCATCTTCCAGGAATGGCCTACCTCAAAATTTTCAGTACTCCACTCCTCTAGAAACTCCAAAATTGGATTTGCTGCTGATCCTACTGTTATGTACACCATTAGTGCAAGGTTCTTTACCAGCCCACATGCCTGACATATCACCAACAGACATAATGTTGCATAGTGTTCTAATAATCATTTGACTCAATTACCATATGAAATCATGTATCATGTTACTTGTCCTTCAGGCGTTTCTGCTGGACACATCATTCCCCAGTGAGAATTGTGGAGTTGCCTAGGTTTTGCCAGTTTACCTGGTTACCAAGTATAAGAGACTGGTGACAAAGAAACCACCGAAAGAACAAATGAAGTCAATTCTAAGAGCAAGAGAAAATTACCCTCGCGCCCTATTGGTGAGTTCAATCTACGCAAGTGAGAAAGAGTAGATGCAAATGTCAAACGATTCAAAACCTGTCTAAGCATATGCATATAAAAGTGAACCAACAGAAAAAGATGAAAAAGAAAAAAGTCTATACAAGTGATGTTAATATGATCAGAGAAAAGCTCACCTGTGAAACTCCTGCTCTTGTACCAGCTGCATTTGCTTGTCCCCAGTTCCCAGTAGCAAGAGAATACTTAAGTCCACTTGTAATTGTTTTTGCTTTAATCGCAAATTGCAAATTCACATCCTTTCCACTGTCAACACACTGACTTGCCCACAAAAGTAATTGCTTAATTTTTCAGAAGCTTCATATATGCAAATAGATAGGGCATGAAAAGAAACCAAGATATTGACCTTTTGAACATAGGATCTCACATCCCTGGTTAGCTTTCTGAATAGCTGCATAAATATCAAGATTTATTATTACTAGGAATTGTCCTCAGCTTCTCCAACCAAAATATTTCAACAAATTGCAGACCATTCGGAATAAGCCACCAAGTAAAGGGCCAGCAAGATCCAGTCTTTTATTTCCATAATGATCCCTATCATCTTCAGGCCTCCGTCCTAGTACACAGAGTAAAAGCCGATGGATGATGTAGCTGGTAAAAAATGAAGGCAACTCTATGTCAGTGATTATTTAACCATATTCATAAATTCCAAATTCAGGTTCACAGGCTCACCCGAAATAGTAGGCCTTCTTAGTTTCACAATACTCCCTAGTACCAACATGTGGAAGCATCTCCCTTTGGAGGATCTCTTTTGCATACCTGCAAAATGCAGATAACAAGTACTACTAAGCAATAGAGAAACACAAAAACACCAAAACTGACTATCAATAAGTTCCCAACTTAATTCTCCTTTCTCTTGTGAAACCAACAGTAGATCCTCTTTTGCCAATATAGTCAAGTGCAACCTACCAAAATTTGTTAAGAGGAAATATTTATGTTAGAACAGATTATATCTTAACAGAAGATTCCATCAGAAGTCCAACGAACTAAAACAATACCTGCTGGTTTTGAATCACAAAAGCCTCTTCCAAGGAAGGGCGGAGTAATTCCATCATTTGTGTGTCAGCAAAATCATAACAGATATGCGCCAATATATCCTTGTCTGCGACAAATCCTAATGCCCTGAAGACAACTATAATTGGAATTTCAGTCCGTATGTATGGAAGAGTGGCACGTATATATTGCCCAGAGGCCCCCTGTCACAAAGCAGATAAAAGTTCCTTAAGACCTAAAGCAAAAATGAACTATAGATACAAGCGTATATTCATCCTTAAAAGGAATTAGTTCTGTTACAACCTTAGCATTGGACCTAGAAAGCATCCTAACAAACATGCTGCTAGGCGCCTTGTTTTGGCCCTCAGCTATAGACCGAACTTCTGCTACATATGCATACTTGTTTGGCTGTCTTTTCTTGAATACATAAACGTGATTACTGCTCATTTTCTCCTGTGCAATCAGAACTTTTTCACTCCCATTGACTATGAAATATCCACCTTGATCATAAGGACACTCTCCCAACTCAGCTAAATCTTTCTCTGATAGGTTATACAAGCTGCAGTAGCTTGATCGAAGCATTATTGGAACCTGAAAATGACACTCAGCAGGCAGTTAAAAGACCCGAAATCAAAATACTAATACTATAAGTTGATGGATCCACATTTTGTTACCTTTCCAATGAAAACTTTGGTAAATTCCTGATTCTCGGTGACTTCTTCATAGTCATGACCTTTCTTTATTACTTCCTTCTTCACATCAACATATAGAGGGGAGGAGTATGTTAAGTTCCTTAACCTTGCAGCCTTTGGAAACAAAGTATTAGTCTCTCCATCAGACTCTGTCATCATAGGTCTACTCAAGTATATCTGAGTAAACTTGATCTTATAGATTGTCTGCAGAATAAGAACCAAAAACAATTTAATTCATTTTACATCAAATAGTAATAAGTTATTACAGCCATTGGTGCCAATCAAGATCATGCACATGCTCAAATTAATTAAGCCTCATGACAAATAAGGAAAGCAAAGTATCTTTATAGGCAATATCAACTAGTTGAGATTAAGGCTAATCATTATTGGAACACTTACATTAAGTCCCATATTTGACATAGAGTATTTTAAAATTGATAGATATTGTATGATAGTGCAATAATAGGTGTAAGGTTCAGAGCATCTCTATTGAGTAGTGAGCTCAAATGGAGCTAAAAATTCATATAACCAACCACAACTAGCTCGAAATTAAAGTGCATGTTGTTATTGATGCATATATCCCCAAAAATATTGCAACCTAAATGATAAGTGCCAAAGTTGACGTTGAATTTCAGTTGTTTATGTCTGGCTGATATTGTTAAAATAACAAACTAATCAATTTGATGAAGTTTAGTTCTTTACTTCGTTTACAGTCCAAAAACAAATTCCAAAACAGAATTTCTACATAATATTGAAAAAACAGCAAGCAAATCTCGGAATTAAATTAAACCTCAACGAAATCAGGTTGACGACTAGGATTATGCTGAGATTCAGGACGGATCTCAATATCAGCAGTTTCATCAACAATTTCTTGCATTGTATTCTGTATAAACTCGTCGAACGAGTCCAATTGTTGCCTTACGAGACCTTTCTCTTCAAAATATGAACTAATAACTGCCCATGCATCGTCCTGAGTTATCTCCTGCGCCTCATCGCCTTCAGCTTGTTCTTCTTCTTCATCAACTGCCATTATTTCTCTATCCTCAACATTTTCATCTACATATTCACTTTCTTCGTACATTTTTACTGAATTAAACCAAAAACCCTAGTTCACTTCCACTCCTTTCCTCTCCGTTTTCTGAAGTTCGTAGTATAACAATTTTTGTTTCTAATTCTTATTTTTTGGTCACACTATATATCTATTTTATACTTCTGCTTGTCTGTTTAATAGTAGTAATTCTTATGATTTCTCCATTTTTCTTTGGCTGAGGTTTTGGAGAGAAAATTTTATATTTCCATGTTGATGTGAAGAAGATCAGTTTTTAAGGTCAGCGAAATTGAAGGCTCAGTGCTATTGCTATGGAGGGGTACAGAATTTGTTGAGTTAGTTATATTATAGTGGAGTAACTTTTAGCTGAATTGCTGATTGGTCTCTCTTCATCTTCTCATTTAGTTCTTTTATTTGCATTTTAGTCCTTCTTTACTTTTGAGTATTATAACTCTGTAATTGGCATTTGGAAAGAGTATGAGCCCGTTTGGCTTAGCTGATATGAATGAAAGTCTCGACTAATTTTTTCTAGCTGCTTCTTCTTCTTGGTTACTCCGTACTTATTAATTTCTGTTTCAAATCTTTGTTAATCACTTAATAGTATGAAATTTTACCGCATCAATTTATTACTTAACCGTGAGAGTATTTTCCTTGAATAATATCCCCTATTCATGCAAAAAAAATTCACCTTTCCTTGGATAAAAGAAATTACTTAGGCCATGAGTATGTCCGCAAATTTTTAGAGAACTGTGAATGAATATATGCAAAGGTAGTCGTTTCTCCATTAACTAATAATCTTGCTGCCAATAACACTAGCATTTTGGTTTTCTAACTAATTTAGTCACCTACATTAGTGTGAATTGATGTATTGTCACTACTAGAATTCCGGAAAAAAGGGACCAAAATTTTGCGACCAACATTGGTCTGTCAAGAAAAGCGACCAAAGTTGGTCGCTAAATTGGAGAAAATAATTAAATAATTATTCTAAATACATTAGTGATCAAGCTTGGTCGCTTTTTGGTCGATAATTTAGTCAAAATATTGACCGGACTGGTCAGACTTGCTTGGTCAAAGAAATACAGAAATTAGCGACCAACTTTGATCGCTAAAGGGGGACCCACTTCTAAAATTTTAATAGTTGTATTATTATTTAAAAAAATTATAAAATATAAATAAATATAATTCAAAATTAACGACCAAAGTTGGTCGCTAACGAAAGGGGAAGCAGATAGAGACCAACTTTGGTCGCTAATATGGGACCCAGTTATAAAATTTTAATAATTATATTATTATTTTAAAAAAATTATAAAATATAAATAAATATAATTCAAAGTTAGCGACCAAAGTTGGTCGCTTACGAAAGGGGAAGCAGATAGAGACCAACTTTGGTCGCTAATCTAAGACCCAGTTCTAACGTTTAACAATTATATTATTATTTTAAATATTATATAAAATATAAATAAATCTGATTTAAATTTAGTGACCAACTTTGGTCGCAAATTTAAATTTCTGGATAATTAGCGACCAAAGTTGGTCTCTTTTCAGGTCAACATTGGTCAAAATTAAAAATCACTTTTGTATTTACTATCTAAATAAAATAAATGTAATCCGTTAATACTTTTGTAATACAAGGGATGAATACACTAAAATATACTCTAACATGCTATATATGTAGTTAAAGTAGTACAACGAAGCGTGTGTGTGTGTGTGTCTATGTATATTATATAAGAACATGAAGCGCTCGGAACACATGGCCGGGTTCTTTTAGGTATTGATACACTTGTAAATTGATTCATCGACTTATAACCTACTCAGATGCATGTATATATATTAAAAACAAAACGTCTCGACTTATATCAATTAATATGTTATAATTGATTCATCGAGGAAACTGATTTTGCTTTATATATAAAAAGTTATTTAATTTTTTTTAGAAATAGCGACCAACTTTGGTCGCTATTTTGGTCAAACGGTCAAAAAATAGCAACCAACGTTGGTCGCTACTTTGGTCAAACAGTCAAAACTTAATTAGCTACCAAAATAGCGACCAACGTTGGTCGCTTTTTGTAAATCCAGAGTCAAATACGGGTTCCCCCTCCCATTCTCTTATTTTCTTCCCAAAATTCTCCAAACTCTCTCTCAACACTATCCCCTCCCCATCTCAATCCCACCACTGCCCCGCACCACCACTGTAACCGCGCCACCACCGCCACCACTGTCCGCGCCACCATTGTCCGCTATCACCATTGTCCGCGCCACCACTGCCCGCGCCACCACTCTCCGCGCCACTAATAAGTAGGATTTTAACATGTTTTATGCCCCTACTTGCCTATGCTTTGAGTATAATTTGATACAAAATAATCCCAAAATGCTCACAGGTTGTGCTTGATTGCAGGTTTGAGCGACAAAGTGAGGAAAATGTCAAAGATCGGCTCAAAACGGAGTGAAACCTGCTCAAGCATCAAAGGCCAAGTAAAGTGATGGAAAAAGAGCCTAGTGCGGACCGCACAAAAGTGCACGCGGCCGCACTAGGAGATTCAGAGAAGTGCATTTTCAGGACTCTCACAACGCGGCCGCGGTTGGATTTATGCGGCCCGCGTTCAGCTCACATGGCCGCGCCACATTTTCATGCGGCCGCGTGAAGAGATTCAGAGAGATGCCNCAAACACTTACCTCGATGCCTTGAACTCAACTCAAGCCTCAACTATGGCTTTACCCCGAAATTCCACCTCCAACCCGCTCGAATCTAGCCACAAATTACTTAATTACATTAATAAACACTAAATGAATCAATTTGAATGCATAAAAATGAATTTCCCAAAGTTTTTCCCAAAAATTCCAAAATCGACCCCGAGCCCACGTGGTCAAAACCCGAGGTTCGAACCAAAACCCGGTTACCCATTCCCCCACGAACTCAAATATGCAATTTGTTTTAAAATCGGACCTCAAATTGAGGTTCAAATCCCCAATTTATAGAAAACCTAGGTTCTACCCAAAACCCCCAATTTCTCCCATGAAA
Source organism: Nicotiana attenuata (assembly GCF_001879085.1). Lineage (NCBI taxonomy): Eukaryota > Viridiplantae > Streptophyta > Magnoliopsida > Solanales > Solanaceae > Nicotiana > Nicotiana attenuata. The sequence goes on along the minus strand of NW_017671437.1, from coordinate 225,409 downwards.
ATCATTGATTTTAAGTTGAAAACATGTTAAATGATGTTAATGATTGAAAGAGTTAAGTAAAAATCGACTTACAAATGATTTGGGATGAAACTTGTTCTTGAAAAATCGCCTAAGGAGTTGTATTTTGAAAGTAGGGTGAAAAATGACTTGAAATTCGTCTAAGTATGAAAAATGCAGGTTGCAGATGTGGGAAATGCGAACTGGGGTTCGCAACTGCGAACCCCGACCTGCTACTTTGGGAATTGCGAACAAAAGTTCGCATTTGCGAACCATTGGCATATTTGGGGACTTCGCATTTGCGAACAGAAGTGTCGCATTTGCGGAAGTCCCAGCTTTCGCATTTGCGATGCTATGATCGCATTTGCGATCCCTGTGCAATGAGAGCACCTTCGCATTTGTGAAGGATTCTTCGCATTTGCGAGCTCGCATTTGCGAGCCAGGCTTCGCAAATGCCTCGCAAATGCGAAGCCTGCAGGTCAGATCATACCAGCAATTTTTCAAGTTCAAAAATGCACTCCGTGGCCTATCCAAAACTCACCCGAGCCCTCGGGGCTCCAAATCGAATATACACACAACCTCAAAAACACCCTACGGACTTACTCGTGTGATCAAATCGCCAAAATAACATCAAAAACAACGGATCAAGCCTCAAAACTCATGATTTCTTCCAAATTTTCATAAAACATCAATTTTCTATTTTAAGTCCGAAACACGTCAAACGACGTCCGATTTCAACCAAACTCCACAGAAAGCGCTTAAACCATATATAAGACTTGTACCGGGCGCCGGAACCAAAATACGGGCCCGATACCACAGTCTTTTAGTCAAATTTCATTTCCAGTTTCCTTAATAATTTCAGAAAAACAATTTTACTCAAAAATTCATTTCTCGGGCTTGGAACCTCGGAATTCGATTCTGGGCATACGCTCGAGTCCCATATTTTTCTACGGACCCTCCGGGACCGTCAAATCACGGGTCCGGGTCCGTTTACCCAAAATGTTGACCGAAGTCAAATATATTCATATTAATATAAAAATTTAGCATTTTTTACACGGAATTCATATTTAAGCTATCCGGCTACGCGCCCGGACTGTGCACGCAAATCGAGGCAACCCTAAATGAGGTTTTCGAGGCTTCGGAAGCACGGAATGAATGAGAAAATAGGTGATGACCCTTTGGGTCGTCACAAATATTGTCTGTATTAATGAATAAAATATCTATTAAATTAATTAAAGAGACTTGTATAGTCAGTGAAATTTTGTTCTATATTTTTCTTTATTATACTTATCCAATATTTAGTATTTTTACATTGTTAATAGAAATCATTATTAGCATATTACTTTACTTAATATTTTTATATGCTATTTTCTTTATATATATATATATATATATATATATATATATATATATTATTCTATTATTCTCTATAATATTTTTTGAATAAATAAACATTATTTTTGAAAAGAAACACAAAAATTATTAAAAAATAAAGAAATCTTGAATTGGCTTTTTTATTGTTGTAATTTTAGTTTTTTATTTTAAATTAATTTAAAAACTCCAAGTTGAAACTACTCTCCAAATTGAATGAACAATTTTTTTTAAATTTTCATTTTTTATTATAAAATACTTTATTTTATGATTTTATAGATATTTAAATTCAAAAACAATAACCAATAACTAATTATTAACTACTTATGCATGTAGCTTTTTGCTAAACTGCCAATTGGCTTAAGGAGAGGGCTCTTGAAATATTTCTCTTATTTTAAATTTTATTCTAATGTTCTCAATAATATTGTTTGAAATTTATTTAAGAAAATTTGTATAAATTAAAGACACTTGTATACTCATTAAACAACTTTTTGGTTCTATCTTTCTTTATTATACTTATCCAATATTTAGTATTTTTATATTTTTAATAAAAACTTTTATTAGCATATAATAGGAGAGGCAAAGAAAGGTTATAATGACAAGTGGCGTAATATTAAATTGACATGTGTAAAAATTTTGGACAATTCTCCAACTATGTTGGAGTTTCAAATTTATTTTAAAAAATGTGAAAATGTTAATGTTGGAAGTTATTTCGATTTCTTTTCCTTTTAAAATAGAACTAGTAGTCGTACCCGCGCGATGCGCGGTCAATATTAAAAAAATATTTGTCATTTTGTTAATTTTTCGATGTTACATTTGGAATTATTACAGTTATTTGATTATCCTATTCTATATAAATAGAATAGATATTGTCTAAATTTTAATAAATAAAATCTCCATTAAATTAAAGAGACTTATATAGTCATCACATAATTTTTTCGTTATGTATTTTTATTTATTATATTATCCAATATTTAGTATAATTGTATTGTTAATAGAAATTATGACACNGGCCAGATATACTCTTTGCAGTTGGAGTAGTAAGCCGCTTCATGGAAGCTCCTACCTCCACTCATTTGAAAGTCACTAGAAGAATTCTTCGTTACCTAAAAGGTACGATTGACTTTGGGTTATTTTATTCCTCTTCTAGTGATTTCAACCTTATGGGATTTTGTGATAGTGATTATGCGGGAGATATTGATGATAGAAAAAGTACAACCGGCTTTGTATTTTTCTTGGGTGATTCTGTTATTTCTTGGAGTTCAAAGAAACAATCAATTGTTACTCTCTCGACTTGTGAAGCTGAATATATAGCAGCAACATCATGTACATGTCATGCTATTTGGCTGAGAAGATTGTTGAAGGAGCTCAATTTGCCACAAATTGAAGCTACGGAGATTTGTATTGACAACAAATCCGCACAGGCACTCGCGAAGAATCCAGTGTATCACGATCGAAGCAAGCATATTGATACAAGGTATCACTTCATCAGAGATTGCATTGCCAAGAAGGAAGTCGAGCTCAAATATGTGAAGTCTCATGATCAAGTTGCTGATATTTTTACAAGGCCTCTCAAGTTTGATGACTTCTAGAGATTGAGATCAGGACTTGGAATGAAGAAGAAAAATCAAAATTAAGGGAGAGATTTGTGGGACCCATTTAAATAAAAAAATAAGAAAAAGAAGACAACAAGTTGCTTAAACGTGCAATTTGCAAACCAGATTTTGCAAAAGACAAATCTGATTTGGAAAGATGCAAATCTGATTTTAGAAAGCCAAATCTGGAAACTTTTCCTATAAATAGAAGCTTTTGTTCTTCATTTCAGACACACCAAAAATCAGAGAGTGCAATAGAGCGTAGAGAGAGTAATCCACAGATTGTAATCTGTGAGATAAATAGTGAGTGAGAGTAATATTGTAGTGAGGTGTTTAAAATAAAGAGTGTTATTTCTTTCGACCTTGTAGTAGTCTCTTGACACCACTAAGTTGTAATATTATAGTGGTAATATTGCTTCGCTGGGGCATTGTATTTTATCCCGTTAAAATATTTGGTGTCGTTGTTACTCTCTTGTGTTATTGTTATTTATCGTGGGTATTATTCCTGGGCGAGATTATTATTTTTTTATTCCCAACAAAGTTGTGGTTGCTTTTGACGAAACTTTCATGATATACAATCCAAACAATGACTCGCTCAGTCCCACGGGTATTCACTCTGATGGCTGGCGGTACACAGAAATCTACATTAAAAGTTTAGTTTCTTCTTTTCCTACGGATGGACTTTTGTTAGAAGTCAATTGAAGAAATCTACGTTAGAAGAGCAAACTTTTGTTATCTTTATTATTTCGAACGAGAATTAGTTTTACTACAGCAAATTCTTTTACCTTGTTTGTAAATAGCGTGGCAAATTGTACTCCCTATGTTCTATTTTACATGCACTCATAAAGGAAGGGGAAAAATTTGAGGCTCATACCTAAATCCATCTTTGGCAACTTTCTGCTACTTGGCTTGGAACTTACATCCAAGTGTATGGCGAGTGAAATGAACGCACTATATATCTCGATTATGTCTAAGCGATTATTAAATGAGTTTTATAGTAGTTCAGTAGGTAATAACAACATCTTATAGTTTAAGATGAAAGTTGCATAACATGGATTGTTTAAGGTGGTTTTGAATATGGAATATTATATTGTAGTTCAGATGGATACCTCGTAGTTTCAATATGAACGTTGCAGTACATGGATAGTTCAGAAGCATGTATCTTTTCTTAATATAATATATGAGTACTTTTTAACGACGACGGTTGCGTGCAAGTACAGAAACCAGATTATTCGTCTTAGGAAGATAAAGAAGAAATCATCTAACAATACTTTTGTCTTCGTTGGAATTTAAACATAAAATCATACTTTTGGCTGCATCTTTTTAATCGAATTAGTAACTACTTTCTCCGTTTTAATTTATGTGAATCTGTTTGATTGGGCACAGAATTTAAGAAAAAATGAAGACTTTTGGAATTTGTGGTTCTAAACAAGTCAAAAAGGGGTCCAAAATATTTGTATGGTTAAAAACTTCTCATTAAGGGTAGAATTGTAAGTTTAATTAAGCTAAATTGTTTCCAAATTTAGAAAGGGGTCATTCTTTTTTGAACGAACAAAAAAGGAATTAGGTTTACATAAATTGAAACGGAGGGAGTAAGTAAGTATTATCTTCAACTAGTAGTCGTACCCGCGCGATGCGTCGGTCAATATTAAAAAAATATTTGTCACATTGTTAATTTTTTGATGTTACATTTGGAATTATCACAATTATTTGATTATCCTATTCTATATAAATAGAATAGATATTGTCTAAATTTTAATAAATAAAATCTCTATTAAATTAAAGGGACTTATATAGTCATCAAATAATTTTTTCGTTATGTATTTTTATTTATTATATTATCCAATATTTAGTATAATTATATTGTTAATAGAAATTATGACACTTGTCATTATAACATTTCTTTGCCTCTCCTATTATATATACTAGTATCCATACCTGCGCGTTGCACGGGGAATATAAAATATAAATTTTTATAAGAAAATGTTATATGAAAAATATAGTATACAAAGAAGCATGCGAACGCTATTATTTTTTAAACATGTAATGCACAAAATATTCATAAATTGAATTCATGCGTAAACACAGTTACCCATTTTAATAAACAGCTATTAAGGAAGAATTAGATTATTAGCTACATGTATTAGCACTGTTCGCCAAAGGCAACAAATAGCGCCTGCTTAAGATTATTTGATGAGAATTAAGACTGTTTAATGAGACCTTTAAAGATTTTAAAGTAGACAAACTGCAACATAAATTAGGCTATTAGTTAATAAGCAATACCATTATAAAGGTGAAATACAGATGAATTGCACAAGGTACCCTTGCGTGCAATATCAATATTTTGGTGTTGTCTCTAGGTTGTGTTCTACATGATGGACAAAATTGAAGTCTTATAAAAAATCAGATTATTTTTTGTAATTTTCACATATTTATCATACGATAATTCATGAATAAAAGTTAGGGATGACCTCGTCTTGTTGCAAACTTCAATTAACTGTCATGAAAACTGATAATGCTGTTTTACATTGCATTAGTGTAAGTTATTCAATGATATATGTTTCTCTCAATTAACTGCAGAAACTTACATTACAGAAGAGAATGTTGAGTATTCATGAAGGATGCCTTGTCAAGTTATAGACATCATATAGAGAACTAAAGTGAAGTAGCTAGTTCAACTTCACAGAAATTTTGAGATTTATTTGAATATCTTCTCTTGCGGAGCTACCCTTGTACTTTTATTTCTGCCATTTTAATGGAAAGTTGTTGAATGATCAAACTCTTGCACAACCTTTTCAGGTAAAAGAATATTTACCAACAAATGCTAATCAGTATAAATTTGTGGATGATAGAAATTAGACTTCTACATATTCATGAAGTCCACATATCAAAATGTGAACAAACTTTTTCAAGGAAGACAAATGAAGAAGTTTAGTAGAACCTTCAATGAATCGGAAAGTAAAGGCGCATAAACAAAATGGACCACATACTCTTGTGAGAGCGAAGTTGTGACGAAAACAAACTTGCAGCTACAATCAGCGTTTTATGGATTATAAGAGCACAAGTTATAAAAAGAGGTGGTAATGTCAGAAATATGAAACACACGCTTAAATCAAATCTACTGTATCGCCACTATTCGCTGCAAAGAGAAACATCATAGTCAAGTTAAGACAAACATCCTGTAAAGTGATCCAAACAAACTTAAGAGGGAATTCTGCGTAAGTTAATTCTCTAGTCCGCAATATTAAAATTTCTTGATTTATTTAATTAATGACGATGATTAATTAAGAACAATATTTTATCGTGGCTTTATTAATTACAAAAGTCTCCTTGTTGTTGACGGAAATATTGAACCCCTCAAATTTTGGTCGATTAATTTAAGTAGGAAGGCAAGTTATAAATAACATTTGTCTATATTACATAGCCTACTCTATGGTTGCGATAGCATTTGTCACGTCTAGTTTGATTTATGTACAACGGTTAATTGTGAAAGCATCCGCTCTTTTACGCAAAAGTCTTATACCCTGTTTGGCCAAGCTTCTCCAAATTTAAAAACAGTTTTCTTTTTTTAAAAAAGTGTTTGTTTCCAAATTTGAAGCGTTTGACCAAGCTTTTAGGAGGAAAAAAAGTGCTTCTGGGGAGAAGCACAAGCAGTTTTGGAGAAGCAGAAAAAAGTAGTTTCTTCCTAGAAGCACTTTTTGAGAAGTACTTTTAAGAAAAATACACTTAGAAACAGTTTTTAAAAGCTTGGCCAAACACTAATTGCTGCTTAGAAGTACTTTTAAATTAATTAGCCAACCACAAACTATTTCTCACCAAAAATACTTTACTCTTGAAAAAATCATTTCTCGATTTTTCCAACTCGGTCAAACTGGCTATTAGTAGCATCAACTTATAGCCGACAACATTGTTGGTTTCCTCGTTGGCTTGTTGCCCTACCACTATGGATGCAACCTTAGCTACTACGGAACCCATGCTATTCAAATCAGACATGCCCCTCAATATTCCGTACAAAATACGTATGTGCACACATGATGACACTTTACGGGTTCGTCTGGAAATTAATGTGTTCAATGATAGGCTAAGTAGTCGAATAATCAGAGTTTGTATCGGCGTTTTCTCCGCAGCAACATTATTATGTGCTATGTATTTATTCAACTACTGTTAAATATTTAAAAGGAGAAGCTATACTGCTATGTGTTCGAGCACCTGAAGGTCCGTTAACAAATAGAATAAAAAAGGATCCGTGGTATCCATTCATCTCCGTTCACCTGAAGGAGCTGCATATCCAACAACTCCTCCCTAACCTATCATCAACTTTGCTGGCAATTTTAGGCAGTTTTTTTAGTTCTTGTACAGTAGTACAATTTTTGTTAGTACAATTCAATTAACTGGAGTTCTGGCAGACGACACAACAGTTAATCACAAATTTCAGTTAATTGGAATTCCATGGCTCATCATAACTGCCAATCATATACAACATAACCTGAAAGTAATGACTCTGACTATATCTACTGAGAGCAAAAACTTAACCAAAAATATGCATTCAAGTACATACTGAATAAGTAAACCATTTCCTAATGCAATAAATTTACAAATGAGCAGATTATTTTAACTAAAAGCAAAATCCAAAAGTTTAACCATACATAATGCAAATCTTTCTAATATACTTTACATGGCAGAAGTGATATTTGTAGAGTCAATAACAGGATGTTAGCAAAAGCAAAAAGCTGAAAGCAAATTGCTGCATTTTGTGTTAATAATCAACCTCAAGGGCAAAGCAAGGCTCGAAAGATTAGGACGCATCGAACCCATTGTAAATAATAGAAAAATACTAATAGTATTATACGCGCCTCTATGATTGTACATAACTCATTTGGATGGTGACGTTGTTCCGGAAGTATAATAGACACAGATTGGAGCAAATTCAGCTTTTTGGCATCTTTTACGGTAAAAATGAAACAGAGTACTGCCAAAATATATTCATGTTCGTGAATGTCATTAGGCGTCAATGTCTCAGGTATAGGAGCACAATGACCTCTAAACCTCCATTAAAACCACCCTTAAACTCCATCGTTCCACCACGACAACAAATAAAGAATAGCCATGTAAAAAATCACTTAAGTCTGCATAAAAGCAATTCACAAGGGACCAAAAAGTCGTCTGTTAAATCCAAAAAACCCAAACTATAAATTTGCTTCTTAGCAATTTCAACACTTAGTTATTTAACAAATTAAGCAGCAATTTTCTAAAGTTTGACGGATAGTTCCACTTGTGATAAAGCATCTCCCAAGAATGAGCTAACGACTATCGAATGTGTATCGTACAATATTGAAAGGCTGAATTGAAATCTTGACTTCGTCAACAAATATATTCAATATTCGGCTAATTGAAATAACTAAAACATGTTAAGGAAAAAAAATAACTGAAAGAGAAAACTAAGCAATGTTTTTGGACTACCACTATTTTCTTTCAAAGCATACTTAGAGAAGGGAAAATAAAATTTTGAAAGCAAAAGTCATTCCAGCACAGGCAATTATGGATTCTTTTCTTTTTTTATCACTTTTCGAACCTTTTTGCTAGAAAGTTGACAATTAAGGTCGTCATCTGCTATCACTCCCGATGCCGATTTGGAGGATCTAGTTCTCTTGTCATACGTCTTCAAAGGAGATAATTTTGCTTTCCAATCTGCACCATCTTCTACCACAGATGATCCACTTTCTGATATGCTTTTTTGGATGGGAGTCTGTGGAGTAGACGTAACTTGACTTTCGGCCATAAAATCCTACAAAAATAGAAAAAGTGGAGAAGCAGTTAGAGAACGATAAAGGCGTTGATTGTATAATTTTTACTATTTCTTTAAAACTAAATAATTTTTAGACTTGAGTGTTATGCTGAGATCAATACTGTTGCGAACACAAGATTGAATAATTGGCACACATTGAACTCCAAATTAGGAAGAAAATACAAGACATTTGACATGAAAATTAGAAAAACTTTTTCAAACAGCATCGGGATCTCTTAATCTGGTCAAATTGCTCTCATTGGAAAATAGTTAAGCATGAATTTAACATGTAGATGAAACTCTTCAAACATCATAAGATTCTCGCTTTAGTACATAATGTACCAAAATTCTAGCACTGTTTTTTCCAAAACTTTGCTCCAAATTTCACTCAAACATGTACTTGAATGAACTAATGCTTTTTTGCCTGTTAATTAATAATGTCATTACACTATTAATTTTTGGATGATTACCCCAAATTGCTTCTCTCCGCCCGAACTTTGTCCATCAGGAATCACTGAATCCTGTTACAAAGAAACACATCATAAAATAAACATTAATTTTTGAAGGTAACATACTGATAGACAACTTAATTTAGTTGTCGTTAATGTATTTGGAGTTTGCTAAGAATATATTTTATACTGAATGTGTCTTGGAGCGAAGAGTGGCAGTATTCCTTTAGGAGATCGTAATCATCAGTTATCTTCACAACAGTGTAGACTCGGTCCTTTTTCTCAATATTAGATGGCTTAACAATAACCTTAAACATGAATCTTTTATAAAGAATATCATCCAGTTCACTTGGATAAGAACGGTCGTCATCCAAAACAGAAGCCTACACCAAATTTCATATGTTAGAAAACTTACATAATTGACAACTAAATTAAGTTGATTAGTATACCTCAAGTAATCCTTGCTTCAATTCTTTTGCGGACTTTCCTATAATCTGCATAACTTCGCGATTCCAAAGCAATAATGATATAAAAGCGGTTCCATCAATAACACAAACTTGAAGTCGATACCTGCAAGTCCAGATTTTTTTAATCTTGTGCATTTCCTTTTTATAAATTTTAAAATCATATGATATGAAAATTACCTGTGCCCAACAGAACATTGTTCTTCATTGCATTTTTTACAAAAAAAATTGTTCCCAATTTTGTCAACCTTTTTAGTGCACTTGTTGCATGCCAAGTATGACCATCCTCGTTCAAGTTCCAAATTCACAACTTTTGCAGCAATCCAGTAGGTACATTCCTATTTAAGAACAAAAATATTATTGTAAATTAAACGGGGAAAACATAAAGTAATTATAAGTTGAATACTAAATTTAACTCACTTCGGTACACTGAAATAAATTCGTAATAGTTTTAAATGATACAATTCCTGTGGCTAGCTCATCTTTGACAGAATAACTTTGTTGAGAGTTTGTTTGAGTAATCCGCTCACAGTTGATTGACATGTTACAACTAACCTGCATAAGTCGCAACATGGTAAAAGTGATAAATCGTAGTAATATTACGTAAGCACACGGAATTGAAAATTACACCCTTTACAAACCTAGATTTAAACTCAACATACTGCGGTAGATTAGAAGTGATCCAATGTTTTGTAGAGTACCAACAACTACGCATTGAGTAGTTACCTATAGATAAGATAAATCAAAAATTAGAAATTATAAATTTTTTGGAAACTAAATTTAAATATAGATGTAAAGTTGGTAAACCTCGGAATTTTTGAGGTTTCATAAATTGTAAAACAACAATCAAAGGTTCGTCTATAGCTCCATTCAAGTGAGGCTGAATTTGATCCACAAGTTCACTTCATAAGGTTGCCGTAATCCTGTTCCTCCTATAAGTTTCAAGGTAATCGGTCATCAACAAAATAGTATAAATAATTAAATTGTAAAAGTATAGTTTACATTAGAGAATAACTTACTGATCATCTTCGAGTGTAACATTGAGAAAGACACTTTTGTTATCTCCTTGCTTGTGTGTCTTAACATCATCGTACGTCACAACCTGACCAATGACATCTAGAAATATAAAAGTTAGTTAGACAATTATATAAAACGTGGTAATAATGGAAGAGCAGAATTACCGATTAATTCAGCCTCATCGACATCATTCTGATTTGTTAGCTGATCAAAAGGACGAAAGTTAAATATATTCATATGAAATGAAGAATCAAATATTTCCTCAACCGTTGTCCTTTGTGTAAATGTCAGCCTCGGTTTGTGAGCAGTATTCTTTAAACTCAAGTTGTTCGGTACGACAACAAAGTAGTTCATGCGATATAAGCCGAGTTCTTGTATCTTGGTCCGAAAAAACTTAATTACATACTTCCCAATCGAGGCTTGGATACGATCACCCTAACAAAAATAGATTCATTATTAAGATGTATCATATTGCTAAGAAATTGCATATATGTAGAAATAGAAATTTAAATCGCACATAAAAGCACTTGAAAGACATTAAAAGCACACATGTTTCTTCTGCAAGTTGGAGGTAGAAATATATATTTTGAGCATACCAATTTTAGAAGAGGAATCCTTGACGGAAGTAAATATAATTAACGTTTAAGAGTTGTAATGTCTTGCAAATAGAAAAGTCTTGTACCAAAGCTAATTAGTTTGAATAGAACTTTCTGTGTATAACTCTATCGGAAAAAAACCATAAAAGAAGAAAAACTTTAGAACTATGTAAAGTTCTTGAAAGACAGTAAAAGCACACATGTTTCTTCTACAAGTTGGAGGTAGAAATATATATTTTGAGCATACCAATTTTAGAAGAGGAATCCTTGATGGAATTAAATATAATTAACGTTTAAGAGTTGTAATGTCTTGCAAATAGAAGTCTTGTACCAAAATTAGTTTGAACAGAACTTTCTGTGTATAACTCTATCGGAAAAAACCAGAAAAGAAGAAAAACTTTAGAACTATGTAAAGTTAAATATGTTACCTTTGCATCTTGTAAAATCAATTCAATCGAATATGGTTTTTCGGGATTGAAACGATCCGGCATTTCCCACATTCGAACGACTCTAACTTTGAGGTTCCATTGCATCGAATTGATTGAAATTTGACTGATTTCATGAAGTGTTGTAGCCATATTTACAACCTTCTGTGTTTTGAGCAGAGAAAAAAAAGGAGTAGAGAATAGAAAAGAAAATAGAAGAGGGAGAAGACGTTTGAAACATTATTAGCGTAAAAGTCAGTTTATAAGTTATGGAGTTATAGAGTAAGAAAAGTGGGAGTCTAACAATTTAAATAAATGATCGTGGATGAAGAAACATGGGAGTCCAAAAATCGTGGGACTGAGATAGCTATACAAACGTGGGACTCTTATAGAACTGTTGTGCTCGCGAAATATCAGTGATACAAATAACTGAAAGAGCAAATAACGTGGGACTGATTAAGATATTATCCATATCCAGTCAGTTATAGAGTTAACTTAATCACGTGAGTTGTTTAAAAGATGACATAATTTTTTTTCTTCTTTTTGATCTCCAAAATTATTGGAGTATTGTCTTAAAAAGTAACACGTGTCGATCTACAGGAGTGACACTTTGCGCAAAATTATTGTTTTGCCTCTCCTATTCTATATTAATAGATTCTTATTTTTTTTAATCTATTGAAGAAAGAAAACAAAATACCGAGGCCGACAAAATAGAAAGGTGTACCTTTTCTAGATATCATTAGTTAGGAGTCTACTGATCATTAATTGCAATATTCATTTTAATTAATCTATTAAAGAAAAGAAAACTAACTAAAAGTAATACAAAAACACAAAAGACAAAGAGAAACAAATTTCTAAAATCATTTCTATTTTGATCCTTTCTTAGATTCTGTTGAATTGTATCTAATTCATTTTTTGGAATAAATAAATGAGGGAACCCGGAAAAAAAAAGAGAAAACTATCCTCTATAGCCCCTCAAAATTTTAATAGCCCACGTTTTGTACCACTTACAAAAAATGGCCCTTCGGCCCAAACAAATTGCATATAGTAGTCGAAAGGAATGAGTATGACAACACAAGCGCCTGTAGCTCAGTGGATAGGGCGTTATTTCCTAAGCTGAAGGTTGCATGTTTGACCCTTACTTGGCGCGATAGATTAACACTTTTTTGCCTTCGGCCCAAACATATTGCATATAGTAGCCAAAAGGAATGAGCATGACAACACAAGTGCCTGTAGCTCAGTGGATAGGGTGTCTATTTCCTAAGCTGAAGGTTGCAGGTTCGACCCCTACCTGGCGTGATGGAGCAACCCTTTTTTGCCTTTTTAAAGTATATTTTGTACTTCTGGATCTAATAATATTAGCTAAGAATTGAATGACAGTCTATTTTGTATATTTTTTGTATAGTAACAGTCTATTTTGTATATTTTTTGTATAGTAACAGTCTATTTTGTATATTTTTTGTATAGTAACAGTCTATTTTTTATATTTTTTGTATAGTAACAGTCTGTTTTGTATAGTCAGAGCTAATTGTATATAAATTGTATAGTGGCACTCTATTTAGTATATTTTTATATAGTTATAGTCTATTTTGTACATATTTTGTATAATGACAGTCTATTTAGTATATTTTTTGTATAATGACATTCTATTTTTGTATATATTTTGTATAGTGACACTCTATTTGTATATAAATTGTATAGTGACAGTCTGTTTTGTATATTTTTTGTATATTGACAGTCTATTTTGTATAGTGACAGTTTATTTTGTATAGTTTTTGTATAGTAACAGTCTATTTAGTATATATTTTTTATGGTGACAGTCTATTTTGTATAGTGCCAGTCTATTGTATATAAACTGTATAGTGACAGTCTATTTTGTATAATTTTTGTATAGTGACAGTCTATGTTGTATATATTTTGTAATATACCAATATTTAAATCTATTTTCGAAAGAAATACATAAATATCCATGTAAATATATACTAATGGTGGGCGTGAAATTATAATTTCCATCAAAATCAACTAATGACATACATGTGGAAATGGAAATTTATTTGGTGAAACCCAAAGGATTTCCCTAGCAAAGAAAGTTAGCCCAGAAAAAATGAGGCAATAACAGAGAGCTTTGGATTTTTATTCAAAGAGTGGTTGCCCCTCTCTCTTTAGCCAATGATTTTCCTTTTCCACTTTTAAAACAAAATCAACAACCCTTGAATTCCTGGAAATACGTACTACTATACAGTCATTTCGCACAAGCATACTCGTAGCAACTTGTTGCCATATCAACTGTCAAGATACAAAACAATGAGTCAAAAAGAATGAATGGCGAGCTCGGTAGAAAACATCAAGATACTGACAGTGGTCAGATCGTTGGAAAACAAACTGTAGAGTGCTGAGAGTAAGATCGTCAATCAAGACAGAGTCATTAGTGTACAAAAGCTCTTTGGCATTTAAGCAAACGGAAAATACTTCTTCCGCTTTACCCATCCTTTCCAAAACCAAAGCTTTAAGTGCCAGAGCATAAGGGGAATTGGGGTATTTGGAGAGCAGAGGGGTGCAGTGCTTGAGAGCATTTTTGAACTGGCGAGAATCAATGGCATCCCAAATGGGTCGAACTCTACGCTCTGGTATGCCACCAGCTAACCCAAACTTGGACGCCATTTTCCAACCGTTTGAGAATTGGATGCAATCAGTGATTTTGTAGCCATAGCGTGGCCGCCTCTGTCTTTACAGATCTGAGCCTCCGTACTTTTGGGCTAGCCACTTGAATTATTTTTGGGCTATAAAATGTATGTTGCAGTTTTTGGGCTACCGGGTGAAATATGTTTGGGCCGATGGCTATAAAAGAAGTTTGCTAAAAAAAAATGGTAAAATTCATAGCCCAAAAGAATATTGACTACTAGGTTTATTTTTTATTATCTTTAAGGGATTCTGACGATAAATATAACAAGACTTTTGTGAAGACTTTTACAATACGCAGCCGCAGTCCAGTCTTCTCTCCCATGCAATGCAAAAGTGAAACACTCAAAAATTTTGTAACCCAAATGGAATCCAAGGGAGAGGAAGTTCAACACGCAAAACGGAGCAAACCCACAAACGATTCTCAAATTCCATTATAACTCATCACTATCTTCTTAAGACTTCCATTTAAATCCCTCTTAAAATTCAGGCCTGTTTCAAAATACTGGCTTGATGTAATCTCTAGCCCTGAATTTATCAAGTTCCATCTTAGTTTATCCTTTAGTAACAAGGAAAACACTCACCATAGGCTTTTATTGAGGATTTTCCGACCTGTGTACTGCAACATTCTAAAGGATTGTTCTCTTGAGTCTTTACTTTATGAGTCTGTTACTGAAGCATCTGACTTGAATATTCCTATGAAAAATCCTTATAAACTTTTTCGTATTTTGAGTTCAGTGAATGGGTTGATTTGTTTGATTTGTCTTGCTGGTGGACAAAACACTTGTTTCTATGGAATCCATCGACAAGAAAGTACAGGAAATTGCCTTCTTGAACTGAACTGACAGGTGGTTACCGGTATGATTTTACATATGATAAGTGATACACAAATTATAAGGTGAAGAAGCTATGGTAGCCACATCAGCAGAAGTCGTTAGAGTTAGTTACAAAACAGTTAGAGTGTTAGTTACAAAGCAGTGTCAAGTTAGTCAGAGTAGTTAGTTGAATTCAACAGACTGAGCTGTAATTTTCAATCCCAAACGAGTAGTATAAATAATTGTACGGAGTTCATTATAATCAATAAGAAAGTATTATAATTTCCTATTTCTAATTCTTCTTCTTCTTCCAATCTTCTTCTCCTCCATTTTTGGGCTGGAACACTCGAGTATCCTCTGTAGATCTCTTGTGCAGTTGTTGGATTCTCGAATTACATTCCTGAATTCAAGTGTAGTTAACAATTCTGTTAACATTGGTATCAGACCTTTCAGATTCTCGGCACTCATGGCGAAAGGAACTAGATCTAATGGTGACACTGTTAATGAGAACTCATCTTCAGACA
Source organism: Nicotiana attenuata (assembly GCF_001879085.1). Classification (NCBI taxonomy): domain Eukaryota; kingdom Viridiplantae; phylum Streptophyta; class Magnoliopsida; order Solanales; family Solanaceae; genus Nicotiana; species Nicotiana attenuata. The sequence continues at coordinate 209,692 of NW_017671437.1, read as the reverse complement.
TGGATGAATTGAGAGAGATGATGCAGAAAATGCTAGCAGAGGTGGGACTCTTGCTGGGGAAGTAGCTGATCTGAAGGGATTAGATAAAACAGTACACGAGTTGAGGGAACATATTACAATTTCTAGAGAAAAGCAAAAGGGAAAAATTCCATTTGAGAATGACGACGGAACATCTGGAGGAAGGCAATCAAGAGAAAGATCACAGGGTGAAAGGAGCCCTGATTACACTCACAATTACAATTCAAATCCTACTCGATGGTCAAGAATGGAGTTCTTGCGATTTGCAGGTGAAGATCTAAAATCTTGGTTGTTCAAAATTGAACAATTCTTTTCAATGGAAAGAATACCTATGGATGAGAGGATTGGAGTTGCAGCTAGAAGGAGAGGCAACCAATGGCACCTGTCCTTCATGAAATACAGATAATATATCCAACCTCCTACTTGGAATGAATATGTGATGACCTTAATTGAAAGATTTGGTACTAATTTTGATGACCCTATGGAGAAAATCAAAAAGATCAAACAATTGGGGAGTGTAAAAGAGTATTAAGCTGTCTTTGAAAGGAATTTGACTAGGCTGAACTTATCACAGAAGAATGCTATCAGTTGCTTCATTGGGGGGGGGGGGGGGGGGGGGCTCAAACCTGAGCTGAATATTGCAGTCAAAATCAGCAATCCTACAACTCTATCATAAGTATACAAAGCTGCTAGAATGCAGGAGGCATATCTCTCAGCCATCACACAAACTGCTGGTCAACCCACTTATACTAATCCAACAAAGAAGTACATGGAGTCAAAGAGTTATGACAGACCAATCCTTACTAATCCTAGCACTAGTAAGGTTCATAGGAGGAGGTTGAGTCCAGAGGAAATGAATGAGAAGAGAACAAATGGTTTATGCTTCTTCTGTGATGAAAAGTATACTGTTGGGCATAAATGCAAGAATGCTAAGCAGTTGTATTTAATGGACCTTGAGGAGCAAGAAGAAGTGGGGCAATCATAGCTGGAGGAAACATCAGAGGAACTGGCCTTGCAGATCCATGACTCAGAACAGATGACAGAACAATTGGAAATTTCCATCCATGCACTCAATGGATCATTGGGGCATATGACCTTGATGGTAACTGGTTATCACTACAAGAAAGCATTGCATATCTTGGTTGTCACAGGACGTTCTCACAACTTTATTGATCCAGCAGTAGTGGAGCAACTAGGATGCCCAGTTACTCAGATTTCACCTCAAGTGGGGGCTGCAACTAATGGTTTGCTGAAGGTGGACAAGGGTTGCAGGATTTCTTGGCTATTATAGGGTGCATAATTTGCAGCTGAGTTCCTGATCCTACCACTGGGTCTTGTGGGGTAGTACTGGGGGTACAATGGTTACTAACATTGGGGGATATTAAGAAGAATTTCAGAAAGTTAACTATGGAATTCATCTATAAAGGAAAGAGGCATGTTTTGAGAGGAGCTGGTAGAGAGATAGTGAGTCTTGGAGCTGGGAAGTTAGCCAAAATCACAGGTAATCACTAAGAACTTTGCATGATTTAGTTAGTACCAACCATGCGTAATGAAGTACAATGGTATTCTCTAGAAGCTAAAGAAATGACTGAACTTGATCCTAAGTTGTTGGCTTTACTAGATGAGTTCAAAACAGTCTTTGATGAACCTACTTAACTGCCCCCATCTAGAGGTGTATTTGACCATAGAATCATTTTACAAAATGGTACTGAACCAATCAATAAGAGAACTTATAGATATCCATCAGTTAAAAAGGATGTAATTGAAACTCTAGTTAAATAAATGCTTGATCAGGGAATCATTCAACCTAGCAGCAGCCCATTTGCTGCACTTGTGGTATTGGTAGGGAAGAAAGATGGGACTTGGAGACTATGTGTTGACTATAGGGATCAGAATAAGCCACTATGAAGAACAAATTTCCTATACCTATTGTGGAGGACTTACTAGATGAATTAGGAGGATCTAAAGTCTTCTCTAAAATTGATCTAAGGTCGGGCTATCATCAGCTAAGAATGTCTACTGAAGACATACTTAAGACTGCCTTTAGAACACACTCATGCCACTATGAATATCTAGTCATGCCCTTTGGATTGTCAAATGCTCCTGCCACATTCCAAGGCTTGATGAATTCTGTGTTCAATGCTTTCCTCAGGAAGTATGTGTTGGTATTTTTTGATGATATTCTGATCTATAGCAGATCTTTAGAGGATCATTTACGGCATTTAAAGTATGTCTTTCAAGAAATGGAGAAGCATCATTTGTATGCTAAAAGAAGCTAGTGTTTCTTTGGGGCTAAAAGGATAGAATACCTGGGCCATTTCATCACTGAAGAAGGGATGTCCACTGATCCACAGAAGATAGAAGTTGTGAAGCAGTGGCCTATACCAACAACTATTAAACAACTAAGGGGATTATTGGGATTAGCTAGATATTACAGAAGATTTATTCAAGGGTTTGGGATAATCTGCAAACCATCAACTGACCTTCTGCACAAATATTGCTTCAAGTGGTCATCCAAAGCTATTGAAGCCTTTGAGAAGCTGAAGGTAGCCTTAAAAAAATGCTCATGTACTGGCCTTACCTGACCCCACCAAGACTTTTGTAGTAGAGACTGATGCTAGTGGGTATGGTATTGGTGCTGTTTTGATGCAGCAGGGTCATCCAATAGCCTTCATCAGCAAGGCCTTATCTCCTAGGCATGCTGCACTTTCAGTATATGATAGGGAGTTGCTTGCCTTGGTCCATGCAGTCGCTAAATGGTCCCAATACTTACTGGGACACCAGTTCATTATAAGGACATATCAGAAGGCTTTGAAGTACCTTGTGAAACAGAAGTTACACACCAATTCTCAGCTAATGTGGTTGACCAAATTGATTCCCTTTGATTATGTGATTGAATACAAGAAAGGAGTAGAAAATAAAGTGGCAGATGCATTGTCAAGAGTATCAGGAGCTGAATTATTGGCATTAGTAGTATCCACTACCGACTGAGATTTACTTTAAGCTATAATGAACAGTTGGTCTTCTGATGATGAGTTGAAGATCCTTATTGAGCAGCTGAAATCCAACCCCACTACACACTCACAATTTACTTGAGATTGGTGGTAGGAAAGGTGCAGAACTTAAGGACTGACATAATTAAACTATGGCACTCCTCTCTACAAGGTGGCCACTATAGTGTAGATGCCACCCTCAAACGATTGCTAACTCTATTCTATTGGAAGGGGATAAGAACTGATGTGAAGAAGTTCATACAAAAATGTGATATTTGCCAGAGGAATAAGGCAGATTTGGTAGCTTATCCTGGCCTCCTACAGCCCTTGCCTATACCTGAGGTAGTATGGTCCCAAATAAGCATGGATTTTATTGATGGCTTGCCTAAGTCTAAAGGCCATGAAGTCATCTTAGTGGTTGTTGACAGACTGCGCAAATATGCACACTTCACGCCTTTAAAACACCCCTACACTGCACAGTCAGTGGCCAAGGTCTTCTTTGATATGGTTGTCAGATTACATGGCTTACCTGATACTATAACCAATGACAGGGATACTGTTTTCTTAAGCTCGTTGTGGCAAGAACTCTTCTCACTACAAGGAGTTAAGTTGAATACTTCTATAACATATCACCCTCAGTCAGATGGCCAGACTGAAGTCTTAAACAGATGTTTGGATATTTGAGCTGCTTCTGCAATGAAGACTCCATTGATTGGTATTCATGTTTAGCTATGGCTGAATATTGGTACAACATTTCGTATCATTTTGCTATTCACACTACCCCTTATGAGGCTCTATATGGTCGACCTCCCCCATTACATTTTCCATATCTACCTGGCGAGTATGCTTCTACAGAGATCGATAACACTTTATTACAAAGGGAGTTGAAATTGCAACTACTTAAACATCACTTGCATATGGCTCAATTGAGGATGAAACAACAGGCTGACTCTCACAGGACTGACAGGAGATTTGCAGTAGGAGACTGGGTATATCTTAAGATACAACCCTATAAACAGTCTACTTTTTCTTCTCAACCATTTCACAAACTGGCTGCCAAATATTATGGTCCATTTCAGATACTCAAGCGAGTTGGACCTGCTGCCTATACATTGCTATTTCCACCATCAGTAAAGATTCATCCTACAATCCATGTATCTCTCTTAAAGAAGTGCCATGCAGTCCCTGATCATATTGTATACCCCCAGTATTGATATTGCTAACCCCCATTGTCCTAATCCTGAAGCTATTCTACAAAGGCGTATGGTGAAGAAGGGCAATAAAGTTGTTGGCCAAGTACTAGTCAAATGGTCTGGACAGTCAGCAGATCATGCCACATGGGAATACTTCAATGTTCTTAAGACCAGATTCCCTCATTTGATCCTTGACGTGAAGGATCTTTTGTAGATGGGAGTATTGGTACGCATATTGCAAGCTGAAGAAGCTATGGTAGCCACATCAACAGAAGTCGCTAGAGTTAGTTACATCAGCAGAAGTCGTTAGAGTTAGTTACACCCCTGCCCTTACCACGACCTCTACCGCGACCTCGGCCTCTCGCAGCTCCAACCGGTGGTTCTGGTGGCTATCCGTCTTGACCAGTAGTGCGGGTCCTCACCATCTGTGAGAGAATAGAACAACACAAGTTTAGTTACCTGAATCAACAGGTTCGCACGATAAGAATTCAAGAACGTGAAGTTTCCTAAGGGTTCTGCAGCCTCTCGAAGATAAGTACAGACATCTCCGTACCGATCCGCAAGACTCTACTAAACCTGCTCATGACTCGTGTGACCTATGCAACCTAGGCTCTGATATGTCACGACCCAAAATACTAACCTGTCGTGATGACGCCTATCGTGGTACTAGGCAAGCCGACACCTTTCAAAAACACTTCGATATTTCTTTAAAAGATAAGTCAAAGCTTTTTCATAACAGAAATTTCATAAAAGAGTTAAACTTAAAACAAAAATGTAGAAAAGATAGCCCGACATCGGGGTGTCGCTAAGTCATGAGCATCTACAACCAGTGTAGAATCAAAGTTTACAATAGTCCGTCAAATGCCAATAACAGAAAGAAGGATAACAATGGAAGGAGAGACAAGGGCTGCGGACGCTGACAACTACCTCGTAGATCTCCGATAGTCAACTGCGCACAAACTCAACGATCTCCGCGACCGGTTTCACCTGAATTTGCACACAAGGTGCAGGGAGTAACGTGAGTACTTCTAACTCAGTAAGTAACAGAAATAAATAAGGAACTGAGAAGCAGTGACGAGCTATGCAAATACAGTTTATTTCAATAACTTTCAAATAAGGAATAGTCATGCTTTCAAATTCGTAGTTTAAGTTAAATCAGTTCATGCCCAAGTAAACCAGAAATCAAGTCTTCCAGAAGTTTGCACAACAAGAACATATAACAACTAAGTGCAGCAAATAATTGAAACCAGTACAGCCTCTCAAGTCAACAGTCACTCAACTCATCTCAACAGCTCAATCACTCGGCTCTCAGCCCTCAGTAATCATACTCAATATGTACATGCACTCATTGGGGGTGTACAGACTCAAGAGGGGCTCCTTCAGCCCAAACGCTGTAATCCACACGGACAACTCAGGTGCTGCACAAACAACTCATGTGCTATCATATCAAACAAGACCTGCACGGACAACTCACGTGTTTTAATATCAAATCATGATCCGCACGGACAACTCACGTGCTGCACGGACAACTCACGTGCTATAATATCAATTTCTCACAACTTGGCCCTAGGCCTCACTCACTCATCGACCTCCATAGTCTCTCAGGCTCTCAGAAATCATATAAAACAGCCCCAACAGAGATAGTAACATGTATCAATAATAAACAATAAGAGACGGAGGTATAATAAGCATGAAAAGCTATGACTGAGTATAAAACAACAATTACCAGCTAATTTGGCAAGTACACGACCTCTACGTATCCCAACAGTGATATCACAGGGCCTAAAACATGATTTTTAGCATGAAGTACAGTCAATTTCCATGAAACAGAGGGAACATGTAGCAAATGTAGCCTATTTGATTCCACAGTCTCACGGGACGGACTAAGTCACAATCCCTTTCGATGCACGCCCACACGCCCGTCACCTAGCATGTGCGTCACCTCCACAATAGTCACACGATAAAAAAATCCGGGGGTTTCATACCCTCGCGACCAGATTTATAATTGTTACTTACCTCAATCCGAGCAAAATACTACTCCGCAATGCCTTTGCCTCTCGAATCGGTCTCCAAACGTCTCGAATCTGGCCACAAGTAATACACCACAATCAATAAAGGCTGAAGGGATCAATTCCACAAGAAAACTACTAAATTAGAGCTAAAATCCGAGATCGACTCAAACCCGGCTCCCCGGGCCCACGTCTCGAGATCTGACAAAAATCACAAAACCCGAAAGCCAATTCACTCACGAGTCTAACCATACTAACTTCATCAAAATCCGACATCATTTGCTCCTCCAAATCCCCAAATTTCACGCTCCAATTCTCAAGCCCTAATCCCCCAAATTTCACCTTAACACCACACAATCTAAGTGGAAAAAAAATGGGGAAACAAGATTTATGATAAAAAATGAGTACAAGATGCTTACATCAGAAATCGCCCCGAAAACCCTCTCCAAAATCGCCTAAGTCCGAGTCCAAAATGTTGAAATAAGACTAAAATCGCAAACCCTTGCTTTTAAATATTCTTCCCAGGTTTTTCGCACCTGCGACCCAAAATCCGCACCTGTGGCACTGCTTCTGCGGTTAAGAATTCGCTTCCACAGAAGCTACTTAAAACATCGGGCTCGCATCTGCGCTCCAGGTCTTGCACCTGCAGAGTCGCTTCTACGGAATTGCCCAAATCCTCCATCTCCGCATCTATGGCCCATCCTCGCATCTGCGGGCCCGCAGATGCGCACCATCTCACACACCTGCGATTTCAGTCCAAGCCAGCCTTTCCAGCATCTACGACCACCTCTTCGCTTCTGCGGGACCGCACATGCGGGCCTCCCATCGCAGGTGCGAAAGCACCAGAACATCAGAAAAATCTGTCAAGCCTAAGTCCAAAACTTCCTTCCGATGAGCATTTGAAACACCCCCGAGGCCCCCAGGACCTCAACCAAACCTACCAACAAGTCATATAACCCCATACGAACTTAGTCGAAGCTTCGAATCACTCAAAACAACACCAAATCACCAAATTTCACTCGGATTCAAGCCTAAAGAACTTCTAAACTTCCGAATTCCACAAACGATGCCGAAACCTATTAAACCACGTCTAAATGACCTCACATTTTGCACACAAGTCATAAATGACACCACGAGCCTACTCCAACTTCCGAAAATCCAATCCGACCCTGATATTAAAATTTCAACTAACAGCCAGAATCGCCAAAAGTCTAAACTTTTGCCAATTCGAGCCTAATTCTACCACGGACCTCCAAATCAAATTCCGAACGCGCTCCTAAGTCCAAAATCACCTAACAAAGCTAACGGAACCATCAAAATTCAAATTCGAGGTCGTTTATACATAAGTTAACATCTGGTCAACTTTTCCAACTTAAGCTTTCAAATAAAAGACTAAGTGTCTCAATTCACTCCGAAACCACTCCGAACCCAAGTCAACTAACCCGGTATATCATAATATAGCTGTACATCACAAAAGAAGCAGGAAAATGAGGGAAACGGGGCCATAACTCTCAAAATGACCTGCCAGGTCGTTACATCCTCCCCCTCTTATACAAATGTTCGTCCTCGAACAGGTCTAGAAACATACCTGGAGCCATAAATAGGTGTGGATATCTGCTCCGCATCTCTCGTTCGGTCTCGCAAGTAGCCTCCTCCTGTGGCTGACCTCTCCGCTGCACTTTCACTGAAGCTATATCTTTTGACCTCAACTTTTGAGCCTGCCGCTACAAAATAGCCACCGGCTCCACATCAAATCACCATCTAACTGAGCCATGCTGAAATCCAAAACATGAGATGGATCGCTCATATACTTCCGAAGCATAGAAACATGAAATACTAGATGCACACTCGATAAGCTAGGTGGCAAAACAAGCTCATAAGCCACCTCCCCTATCCTATGAAGAACCTCAAATGGCCCAATAAAATGACTTGCCCTTCTTTACAAATCTCATAACACCCTTCGTGGGTGAAACCTTCAGCAAACCTTCTCCCAACCATGTAAGACACATCATGGACCTTCCTGTCAGCATAACTCTTCTGTTTCGACTGCACCGTGCGAAGCTACTCCTGAATCAATTTCACCTTGTCCAATGCATCCTGAACCAAGTCAGTACCCAAAAGCCTAGCCTCACCCGACTCAAACCTACCCACTGGAGATCTATACCGCCTCCCATATAGAGCCTCATACGGAGCCATCTGAATACTCGATCGATCATTGTTATTTTAAGCAAACTCCGCGAGTGGTAGAAACTGGTCCCATGAGCTACCAAAATCAATGACACACGCACGTAACATGTCCTCCAATATCTGAATAGTGCGCTCGGACTGTTCATCCGTTTGAGGATGAAATGTTGTGCTCTACTCAACCTGAGTGCCCAACTCTCGCTGCACGGCTCTCCAAAACTATAATGTGAACTGTGTTCCTCTGTCTGAAATGATGGAAACTGGCACACCATATAGGCGAACAATCTCTCTGATGTAAATCTCAGCCAACCGGTCTGAAGAATAGTTAGTACTCATAGGAATGAAGTGCGCGGACTTGGTCAGCCGACCACAATCACCCAAATAGCATCGAGCTTCCTCGAAGTCCGTGACAGCCTAACTACGAAGTCCATGGTGATCCGCTCCCACTTCCACTCTGGAATCTCTATCTGCTGAAGCAAGCCACCGGCCTTTAATGCTCATATTTCACCTGCTGATAGTTGAGACACCGAGATACAAACCCAACTATATATTTCTTCATTCTCCTCCACCAATAGTGTTGTCTCAAATCCTGGTACATCTTCGCGGCACCAGGATGGATGGAATACCGCAAGCCGTAGGCCTCCTCTAGAATCAACTCCCGAAGCCCCATCTATATTGGGCACACATACCCGGCCCTGCATCCTCAATACCCCATCATCTGTAATAGTCACATCTCTGGCATCATTACGCTGAACCTTGTCCTTGAGGACAAGAAAATGAGGATCATCATACTGGCACTCTCTGATGCGATCAAATAAGGAAGACCGAGAAACTACACAAGCTAGAACCCGACTGGGCTCCGAAATATCCAATCTTACTAGCTGGTTGGCCAAAGACAGAACATCAACCGCAAGAGGTCTCTCCCCAACAGGAATAAATGCAAGACTGCCCATACTCACTGCCTTCCTACACAAGGCATCGACCACCACATTGGCCTTTCCCGGGTGATACAGAATAGTAATATCATAGTCCTTTAGCAGATCCAACCACCTCCGCTGCCTCAAATTGAGATCCTTCTGTTTAAACAAGTGATGGAGGCTACGATGATCAGTAAACACCTCACAGGACACACCATAGAGATAATGCCTCCAAATCTTCAACAATTGAACTATGGCAGCCAACTCCAAATCATGAACAGGGTAGTTCTTCTCATGGAGCTTCAACTGGCGTGAAGCATAAGCAATCACTCTACCCTCCTACATCAAAACACACCCAATACCGATCCGAGAAGCATCACAATATATGGTATAAGAACCAGAAGCTGATGGTAGAACTAGAACTGGAGCTATGGTCAAGGTAGTCTTGAGCTTCTGAAAGCTCGCCTCACACTCATCCGACCACCTGAAAGGAGCACCCTTTTGGGTCAATTTGGTCAAGAGCAATGCAATAGAAGAGAAACCCTGCACGAACCGCCGGTAATAACCAGCCAACCTAAAAATGCTCTAAATCTCTATGGTTGAGGACGGTTTGGGCCAACTCTGAACCGCCTCTATCTTCTTCGGATCAACCTACATACCCTCACTGGACACCACGTGCCCCAAGAACGCCACTGAACTGAGCCACAACTCACACTTGGAGAACTTAGCATAACATTTCTCGTCCCTCAACCGCTGCAACACAATCCGCAAATGCTGGGCATGCTCCTCCAGGCTACGAGAGTACACCAGGATATCATCAATGAATATAATAACAAACGAGTCGAGATATGGCTGAAATACGCTGTTCATCATGTGCATGAACACTGTTGGGGCATTGGTCAGCCCAAAAGACATCACAAAAAACTCATAATGACCATAACGGGTCCTGAAAGCTGTCTTAAGGATATTCGAGTCCCTAATCTTCAGCTGGTGATACCCTGACCTCAAATTAATCTTGGAGAACACACTCGCTCCCTGAAGCTTGTCAAATAGGTCATCAATACGAGGCAAATGATACATGTTCTTGATTGTGTCTTTGTTCAACTGCCCGTAATAAATGCACATTCTCATGGTGCCATACTTCTTCTTCACAAATAAAGCCGGTGCACCCCAAGGTGACATAATAGGCCTGATAAACCGCTTCTCAAGTAGTTCCTGAAGCTGCTCCTGCAACTCAGTCGGTGACTTACGGTACGGTAGAATAGACATGGGCTGGGTACCCGATACCAAGTCAATACCGAAGTCAATATCCCTGTCTAGCAGCATGCCCGACAGGTCTGCAGGAAGCACATCGGGAAAATCTCACACCACAAAAACAGAATCAATAGTAGGGGTCTCTAAACTGACATCCCTCACAAAGGCCAAATAAGAAAGACAACCCTTCCCAACCATCCGATGGGCCTTCAAAGAATGAAATCACCCTACTGGGAACATAGTCTAAAGAACCTCTCCACTCAATCTGAGGCAACCCAGCATCGCCGACGTTACAGTCTTAGGGTGGCAGTCTAAAATATCATGACAGGGAGACAACCAATCCATACCCAATATCACATCAAAATCAACCATACTAAAGAGTAGAAGATCAACTCTAGCCTCCAATCCCCCGATAGTCACTACACATGATCGACATACGCGGTCTACAACAATAGTATCGCCCACAAGAGTAGATACATGAACAGATGAAACTAGAGACTCGCAGGGCTTGTATAAATAATGAGCAAAGTACGATAACACATATGAATAAGTAGAACCAGGGTCAAATAATACCGAAGCATCTTAGTGACATACTGAGATAATACCTATGATCACAGCATCTGAAGCAATAACATTTGGTCTGACAGGAAGTGCATAGAAACGGGCCTGACCGCCACCTGATCGGTCTCCCCCTCTTGGGCGACCCCTAGATGACTAAGCTCCACCCCGAGTTGACTGGGGGGTGGGGGTGGTGTAGCTTCTGGTGCTGATACCATCGGCCAAGAAATCTGTTGTGGAGTCCCATTCAACAACCTAGAGCAATATCTTTGATATGGCCAAGATCCCCGCACTCGAAACAACCCCTCCTCTAACGAAACTGTTGCTCCTGATAACCCATGAAACTACCCGTAGAAACTTGAGCAGACGAGGCATGGTGAGAACTTTGCGCTGGTAATGCACTGAATGAAGACTGGCCTGAGTGAGCAGTGTGAGGGCTGTGGCTGTGACTCACCACGATGAACTGGTCGGGTCGTCTGAGCATGTCTATAGGGACCAGCCCTGCCGTGGTAGAACTGACCTCCCGAAGGAATGCCACTAAAACTCCTTGACCCACGAGGCCTCTTGGCCTCCCTCTCAGCTTGCTCCTAGTGGCAAACCGACTCTATCTCCTGAGCAATGTCAACAACCTCCTTAAAAGAAGCACCAGATACCCTCTCTCTAGTCATGAGGATCCGCAGCTGATATGCGAGTCCATCAACGAACCTCTGTATCCTCTACCTGTCTGTGGGAACCAACCAAATAGCATGACAGGCCAACTCAGAAAATCTCATCTCGTACTGCGTCACAGTCATATCATCCTGACGCAACTGCTCGAACTGTCTGCGCAGCTCCTCTCTACGGGACTGCGGCACATACTTCTCCAGGAAGAGAACGGAAAACTGCTGCCATGTAAGTGGCGCTACACCAACTGACCTACGCCTCTCATAATCCTCCCACCAAGTGAAGACAGCTCCAATGAACTGAAAAGTGGTGAACGAGACCCTACTGGTCTCCAGAATACCTGCGGTACGGAGGATCCTCTGACATCTGTCCAAGAAACCCTGGGCATCCTCGCCCTCTGCACCGCTGAAAGTCGGAGGCTAGAGCCTCCCAAACCTCTCCAATCTACGCTGCTCATCATCAGGCATGACTGGAACCACATAATCCTGAGCAACTGCCACTGACTGGGCTGGTAGTGCCCTTGTTGTCTGAAGTCCCTGCATCACCTGCTCGGGTGTGCACGCGGTGGAAGTCTGAGCACCTCCCCCGGCCTGAGAAGTGGCTGCTGCGGCCGGAATAGAGACCGCTTGAGCAAGACTGGTGCACACGGTCAAGATCTGAGCCAAGGCCTCCTGAAGGCCTGGAATAACAATGGGCACTGCTGGTGCCTTAGCTGGTCCCGCTGGGGCATCTAGAACTGGGACCTGATCCTGAACTGGGGCGGCTGGTAGATCTGCAGGTGCTGCCATGGCTGCTATGCGGGCTGCACCCCTGCCCCTACCACGGCCTCTACCGCAACCTCAGCCTCTCGCGGGCCCAACTGGTGGTACTGGTGGCTGTGTGTCCTGACCAGTAGCGCGGGTCCTCACCATCTGTGATAGAATAGAACAACACAAGTTTAGTTACTAGAATCAACAGGTTTGCATGATAAGAATTCAAGAATGTGAAGTTTCCTAAGGTTCTGCAGCCTCTCGAAGATAAGTACAGACGTCTCCGTACCGATACGTAAGACTCGTGAGACCTATGTAACCTAGGCTCCGATACCAACTCTTCACGATCCAAAATTGTAACCTGTCGTGATGGCGCCTATCGTTGTACTAGGCAAGCCGACACCTTTCAAAAAAACTTTGATATTTCATTAAAAGATAAGTCAAAGCTTTTTCATTACAAAATTTCATAAAAGAGTTAAACTCAAAAATAAAAATGCGAAAAAGATAGTCCGGCATCGGAGTGTCACTAAGTCATGATCATCTACAACCAGTCTAGAATCAAAGTTTATAATAGTCCATCAAATGCAAAAAACAGAAATAAGGATACAAATGGAAGGAGAGACAAGGGCTGCGGACGCCGACAACTATCTCGTAGATCTCCGATAGTCAACTATGCACGAACTCAACGACCTCCGTGACCGGTCTCACCTGAATCTGCCCACAAGGTGCAGGGACTAACGTGAGTACTTCCAACATAATAAGTAACAGAAATAAATAAGGAACTAAGAAGGAGTGACGAGCTATACAAATACAGTTTATTTTAATAACTTTCAAATAAGGAACAATCATGCTTTCAAATTCGTAGTTTAAGTTAAGTAAGTTCATGCCCAAGTAAACCTGATATCAAGTCTTCTAGAAGTTTGCACAACAAGAACAGATAACAACTAATGTAGCAAATAATTGAAACCTATATAGCCTCTCAAGTCAACAGTCACTCAGCTCATCTCAATAGCTTAATCACTCGGCTCTCAGCTCTCAGTAATCATACTCAATAGGTACCTACGCTCACTTAAGGTGTGCTGACTCCGGAGGGGCTCCTTCAGCCCAAGCGCTATATTCCGCACGGACAACTCACGTGCTATAATATCAAATTAAGATCCGCACGAACAACTCACGTTCTTCACGGATAACTCGCGTGCTATAATATCAATATCTTACCACTTGGCCCTGGGCCTCACTTAGTCATCAAACTCCCTAGTCTCTCGGGCTCTCAAAAATCATATAAAACAGCCCCAACAGAGATAATAACATGTATCAACAATAATCAGTAAGAGATGGAGGCTCAATAAGAAAGAAAAGCTATGACTGAGTACAAAACAACAATTACCAGCTAATTCGGCAAGTACACGACCTCTACGAGTCCGAACAGTGATATCACAGGGCCTAAAACATGATTTCTAGCATGAAATACAGTCAATTTCTATGAAACAGAGGGAACATGTAGTAAACAGTAGGTTATTCAATTCCACAATCTCACGGGACGGACCAAGTCACAATCCCTTTCGGTGCACGCCCACACGCCCGTCACCTAGCATGTGCGTCACCTCCACAATAGTCACACGACACAAAAATCCGAGGTCTCATACCCTCAGGACCAGATTTATAACTGTTACTTACCTCAATCAGAGCAAAATCCTACTCTGCATTGCATTTGCCTCTCAAATCGGTCTCCAAACATCTCGAATCTAGCCACAAGTAATACAACCGTTCGATAAACGCTAAAGGGATCAATTCCACAAGAAAACTACTAAATTAGAGCCAAAATCCGAGATCGACTCAAACCGGCCTCCAGTCACGTCTCAAAATCCGACAAAAATACAAAACCCGAAAGCCCATTCACTCATGAGTCTAATCATACTAACTTCATCAAAATCCGACATCATTTGCTCCTCCAAATCCCCAAAATTCACTCTCCAATTCTCAAGCCCTAATCCCCCAAATTTGACCTCAACACCACACAATCTACGTGGGAAAAACAATGGGGAAACAAGATTTATGATTAAAAATGAGTACAAGATGCTTACCTCATAAATCATGTAACGACCCGACTGGTCATTTCACTTTTTAGAACCCCGTTCCCCAAAATTAGAATTCCCGCACTTGCCTTAACTAATTACGACCTGTGGGGATGGTTGGTTCGGGATTTGGAGGAGTTTGGGTTGAAATAAGCACACTTGATGCTTTAAGATTTTCTTAAAAGGCTAAGTTTGACTTTGGTCAACATTTTTAGTAAATAGACCTGGACTCGTGATTTGACGGTCCGGGAGGGTCCGTAGGAAAATATGGGACCTAGGCGTATGCCATAATCAAATTCCGAGGTCCCTAGTCCGAGTAATGAATTTTTATTAGAAATTGTTAAAATTGAAATTCTAAGGATTTAATGAAATTTGATAATGCTTGATCATATTGGTATCGGGCCCGTATGTTGATTCCGGAGCCCAGAACAGGTCTAAAATAACATTTAAGACTTGCTCGCAAAATTTGGTGTCAATCCGAGTAGTTTAAGCACGTTTTGGCACGTTAGAAGTGAATTAAGAACTTGAAGTTCATAAGTTTGATTCAATTGGTTTTAGGGGGTGATTCTTAGATTTAGCATTGTTTCAGGCATTTCGAAGGTTCGAGCGAGTCCATTTCATGATTTCAAACTTGTCGATATGTTCGGGCGGGGCCCGGGAGCCTCGAGCGTCAATTGGACGAGGCTCGAGTGAAGTTGGAAAATTTGGGAAGAGCTGAAGCTTCAGGTTATTGTCATAACCGCACTTACGGTTGGTCAGCCCAGGTGCGAGACCGCAGAAGCGGTAGCTCTCTCGCAGATGCGGCCAAGGCAGGCCAAGACAAAACCGCAGAAGCGACTCCTTAGCCGCAGAAGCGCCTGCGCAGAAGCGACTTCAAGACCGCAGAAGCGGTCCCAGCTCGCTTGGCCAATTTCGCAGATGCGGCCTTCCTCTCGCAGAAGCAGGACCGCAGATGCGGTCCCCTGAAGCAGTGAGCCTCGTTTAATACGGGCTCTAAGTCATTTTGGCCATTTTTCACTCACCCATTGGGCGATTTTGGGAGATTTTGAGAGAGGATTTCCATATAGCATATTGAGGTAAGTTCATCCTCCTTATTTCTAAGTTTAATACTTGAGTTTGGGTAGATTAACACACCAAGATTAGGAGAAATCAAGGGGTTAGAGCAAAACATAGGGTTTTGATGAAACTTAGATTTTACCACGAAATTTGTTATGGAATGGAGTAGAAATCATATATTATTGATCCTTAGGTTATAGAGAACAACTTCCTTCGAAAAAATTTCGGAAATCTGGGCACGTGGGCCCGGGGTCGGATTTTTGTAAACTTGTGTTAAGGGCTGAGGAATTACTTTAGTAATTAAAATGCGTACTCTTGAGCTTGTATTGACTAGTTCCTACTTCGTTTAATTAGTTCCGGATCGTGCGGTTCCAAATTGAGGGTTTGAGAACGTTCTTGATATTGGAAGTACGCTTTGGAGCGAGGTGAATCTCCTATCTAACCTTGTAAGAGGGAATTGTTCCCATAGGTGTAATAATTGAATGATTTCCCACTAAATGCGGGGGCTACGTACGTACTAGGTGACGAGAGTCCGTGCGTAGCTACTACTATGCTTAAGTCCGGGTAGTTTAGGACCCAAAAGCATGCTTTATGTGATGTTCATGTAACTCTATGATTAATTTGGGGATTTCTTAAATCATGTTGAATGTGGTAAATGACGCTAATAAGAAGAACATCATTCTTTCTTGGCCCTTTTAAAGAGAAGTTGATATTTTTGTGAGTAATTGCCCTCCTGATATATATTCTTGCCTGTCTGTTGTTGTGTTTAAATACATTTGATCGCGTCGCATGGATGATTCGCAAGCGGGGTAATAGATGCATCTATGGTTCGCACCGTTTGACCCTCCAGCAGTGCACACTTTAATTTTATGTTGGATCGGGCCGTACTACCTCGGCACTACTTGCGTATGCTTATTGATTGGTATATTGCTGTGGTCGGAACTTTGTTATATGCCCTGAAATGTAAATGGTTAACTGTGATATCATCTAGTAAAGGACCAGTTGCCTCAGGCTGTATATTGTTAATCACTGTGCTATCCATGCTTAGTATATCACTTATCACATTATTTGACCCTAGTAAGTGTCATGTCAATCTCTCGTCTCTACTTCTTCGAGAGTAGACAGGATACTTACAGGGTACATATTGTTTATGTACTCATACTACACTTCTGTACTTAATTGTACAGGATCTGAGGCAGGTACATCTGGTTACCAGGCTGGTGCATTTCCTTGATCCGTCCGAGATTCCACGGTGAGCTGCTCCCTTCCTATGCCGTTCAGCAGCCCGATGGAGTCTTTCCTTTACTTTTGGCTGTCTACGCTAGCTCAGACAGTTGGATTGTGTTATTCTTTTGTATATTCTACTAGTTGCCCACGCACTTGTGACACCAGGTCTTGGCACACACATTAGTAGACATTTCTTTTGGGAATTGTATATTATTTTGGTACATTACTGATTATCACTTGTTTTTTTTACCTCAAGTTTAGAAATTGTGGTACTTATTTTGGTAAAGTAAAATGAACACTTATTGATTTTTTTTCTCGCGTTGGCTTGCCTGACAATGGTGTTGGGCTCTATCATGACCTATAATGGAAATTGGGTCGTGACAAATCCCCTCGAAAATCCTCTCAAAAATAGCCTAAGTCCGAGTCCAAAATATTGAAATAAGACTAAAATCGCGAACCCTTGATTTTAAATATTCTGCCCAGGATTTTCACACCTGCGGCACTGTTTCTACGATAAAAATCTCGATTTTGCGGAAGCCACTTAAAACACTGGGCTGGCATCTGCGCTCCAGGTCTCGCACCTGTGGAGTCGCTTCTGCGGCCCTTGGTCCGCTTCTACGGAATTGCCCAAGTCCTCCATCTCCGCATCTGCGGCCCATCCTCACATCTGTGGGCCCGCAGATGCGCACCATCTCACGCACCTGCAATTTCAGTCAAAGCCAGCCTTTCCCGCATCTGCGACCACCTCTTTGCTTCTGCGGACCTCACATGCAGCCTCCCATTGCAGGTGCGAAAACACCAGAACATCAGAAAAATCTGTCAAGCCTAAGTCTAAAACTTCCTTCCAATGAGCATCCGAAACACCCCCGAGGGCCCCGAGACCTCAACCAAACCTAACAACAAGTCATATAACCCCATATGAACTTAGTCGAACCTTCGAATCACTCAAAACAACACCAAAACACCAAATTTCACTCGGATTCAAGCCTAAAGAATTTCTAAACTTCCAAATTCCACAAACGATGCCGAAACCTATCAAACTACGTCCGAATGACCTAAAATTTTGCACACAAGCTGTAACGATCCGACTGGTCGTTTTGCCTTTTAGAACCCCGTTCCCTTAAATAAGACTTCCCGCGCTGGCTTTAGCTAATTTATAACTTGCGGGGACAGTTGGTTTGGGAGTTGGAAGAGTTTTGAGTAAAAATATGTCCAATTTTTTCTTTAAGACTCTCTTAAAAGATCAAGTTTGACCGGTCAAATTTTTGGGCAAACGGACCCGGATTCGGGATTTGACGGTCCGGGAGGGTCCGTGGAAAAATACGGGACCTGGGCGTATGCCCGGAATCAAATTCTGAGTTCCCTAGCCCGAGTAATGAATTTTTATTTGAAATTGTTAAATTGAAGTTTTAAAGAATTAAAGAAACTAAGAAATCATTGATTTCCTAGGTACCGGGCTCGAATTTGGGTTCCGAAGCTTGGTACAAGTCCGAAATATCAGTTAAGATTTGCCCATAAAATTTGGTGTCGTTCCGAGTAGTTTAAGGGCGTTTTGGCCCGATGGAAGAAAATTAAGAACTTGAAGTTCAATAGTTTGATTCATTTGGTTGTAGGGGGTGATTCCAAGATTTAGCGTGGCTTTGAGTGTTCCGAGGGTTCGAGTAGGTCCGCCTCGTGATTTCAGACTTGTCGGTATGTTCGGGCGGGGCTCGGGAGCCCCGAGCATCAAACGAGCGAGATTCGAGTGAAGTAGGAAAATTGAAGAATAGCTGAAGGTCTGCTGCTTCTGTCATAACCGCATCTGCTGTTCTAGGACCGCAAAAGTGGGACCGCAGATGCGGTCAGTCCATCGCAGAAGCGGCCAATGACCAGGCCAGGAGAAACCGCAGGAGCGGCTCCACAGAAGCGGACCCCAGACCGCAGAAGCGGTCCAGCCGTTTTTGCCCAGTTCCGCAGATGCGGTCCTCCTTTCGCAGGTGAGGGACCGCAGAAGCGGTCCCCAGACCGCAGAAGCGGAAATTGCTGGGCAGTGAGTTCATTTAATTCGAACTCAAAGGCCATTTATTTCATTTTTACTCCACACTTAGGCGATTTGGGGGCTTCCAAAGAGAGGATTTCAACATAGCACTTCAAGGTAAGTTAATTCCATTCATTATTAGTTTAAATACATGTATATTAAGTTGATTAAACACTAAAAATTAGGTGAAATCAAAGGGGTTAGAGCTAGACCTAGGGTTTAAGTAAAATCAAGATTTAACCACGAAATTTGCTATGAAATGAACTAGAATTCAAATATTATTGATCCTTAGGTTATAGAGAACAACTTTCTTCGAAAAATCTTGAAATCCGGGCACGTGGGCCCGGGGTCGGAATTTAGAAAACTTGTGAAAAAGGTTGGGAAATCGCTTAAATAGTTAAAATTCGATCTTGTAGGCCTATATTGACTAGTTCTTACTTCATTTAACTAGTTTGTGATCGTTCGGCTCCGAATTGAGGACTTGGGCTTGTTCTTGATATTGGAAGTACGCTTTGGAGCGAGGTGAGTCTCCTTTCTGGGGGGGGGGGGGGGCTACACACGCGCTAGGTGACGAGAGTCCGTGCGTAGCTACTACTATGCTAAATCGTCCGGGTAGTTTAGGACCCACACCATGCTTTATTTATTGAAATCTCTATATTATCTTGTTGATATGATCACCTAGGATATGCTAGAGACTTGAAAGGAATAAGAACGAACTGGTATACTTGTTGAACTTTTGCATGGCATTATTGATTATTGATGTGCCTTCGTGCGTATACCTGATATTGCTTGTTATTTGTGGATTGGGCCGATCGACTCGGTATGAATAGATGCATCTATAGGGCGCCGTCGACCCTCAGCAGGTGCACAATTTATTTTTGTTGGATCGGGCCGTCGCCTCGGCATATTTGCGCATGCTTATATTGCTTGCCTGAGAGTTTTAAAATGTTGATATTGCCTTTCATGGCCCGATATAAATTGATAAATATAACGAAAGTAAATGGTTAACGGGAAATATAGTGGAGAGTAGGACTTTTATGCCTTGTTATAAACTGTTGCTTATTAGTGACTCTTCATGGTTAGTATAATACTTTGATATATTATTTGACCCTAGTGAGTATCAAGTCGACCTCTCGTCTCTACTTCGAGATTACATGGGATACTTACTGGGTGCATATTGTTTATGTACTCATACTACGCTTCAGTACTTAATTGTACAGGATCTGAGGCAGATACATCTGGTTACCAGTCCGGTGCGCGCCCTTGAGCTTGTGGCAGAGACTTCCACGGTGAGCTGCTTCCTTCCTATGCCGCTCAGCAGCCGGATGGAGTCTTCTTTTACTTTTGCTGTCTTTCCCTATTTCACACAGTAGGATAGAGATGTCTTTTTTATATTCTACTAGATGCCCATACTTGTGACACCAGGTTCTGGTACACACTTTGGTAGACATTTATTTTTTTGGGTTGTATAATTATGTTATTTACGGTATTTCGCTCTTCTGGCTTAAATTCCAAATTAAGTACCTATTTCACTCATTTCTGATTAAAAGCAACATAAGAATTTAGTAATGTTTCCGCGTTGGCTTGCCTGACAATGGTGTCAGGAGCCCTCATGACCTACAGTGGAAATGGGTCGTGACACAAGTCATAAATGACACCACGAACCTACTCCAACTTCTGAAAATCCAATTCGATCCCTATATCAAAATTTCCACTGACAGCCAGAATCGCCAAAATTCTAACTTTCGCCAATTCAAGTCTAATTCTACCACGGACCTCCAAATCACATTGCAGACGCGCTCCTAAGTCCAAAATCACCTAACGGAGCTAACGGAACCATCAAAATTCAAATCCAACATCCGATCAACTTTTCTAGCTTAAGCTTTCAAATAAGAGACTAAGTGGCTCAATTCACTCCGAAACCACCCCGAATCCAAATCAACTAATCCGGTATATCATAATATAGCTATAGATCACAAAAGAAGCAGGAAATGGGGGAAACGGGGCTATAGCTCTCGAAACGACCGGCCGGGTCATTACATTATAATTTTATCCATCATAAATTTTCTTTTTTAAGATTAAAAAGATCGATCTAACATTCCACTTGTAGGTCTTTATGTGTGCAGAATCATTAGTGATATTGACTCTTACCAAACATTTTTCTTTCTATTTCTCAAACATTTATATTTTTAAATATTTTCTTAGTTGTTGTTTAATAATTGAGTATATTTTTAAATATTACATGAAAAATTGATTAAAAAAATATATTATTTGAGTAGGAAAGTAGTTCAAATATAATATAAAAATATAATATGGGGACATTTTTTCTCAATTTCAACGCTTTATGCAGTCCATTTAATATTACTTTTATTTTCTCTTAGTATTGGATATTATGGAGTGGTAATGTACTGTCAATATGGAGGATGCTTATGAAATTAATTTTATTAAACCCTCCTACATATTTTTAATAAGAATCTAATAGACAAAATTTATTAATTTTAAAATATAAAATATTAAAAAATTAACATAGAAGGTCTTGTAGCCCAAAAAATATTATTTTAGTTATGTTCTTTCCCTATGAGTTCTTCTATTTATATTTTAGGACTATTTTGGTCTATCAATATTATATTTGTGCTTTTATAATAATATAGGCCCTCCTTTTTCTAAATAAGTTTGGACAATATAATACAATCTCAAATTAAATTAGTAATAGCATATTATAATACATTTTCAAATTAAATTATTAATAGAAATTTTTAAAAAGTATATCCTAAAAGTAATAGGATTAAATATTAGGTTTACATGCTAATATGTAGTATTATATGTCTATGCTCTAAATTAATTATACTAATAGGATTCCTAAAGGGAATCACGTAGGATTCCTAACTTGTAGCATTATGTCCTAAAACTAATAAGATTACAAATGTCTAGAATTCTGGTTATGCCCTTTTATTCTGAGTTATTATGCTTAATATTATAAGGTTATTTTCTAAACCGACATTATGTTGAAGCTTTTATAATAAATAGCATCTATATATGTGCTTTGCACGTAAATCTTTAGTCAATTATTCATTTGAAGGAACAACAAATTCTTATTGCCGACATTAATATCCCTTTGAAAAATCAACATATAATTGTCCATCTCAGAAATCATGTAGCAACAAAGACAGTGTGACCATGTGTTTTATTTATCTTCTCCACGAAACACAAGTATAACTAAAATTATTCTTGTCCATATTTAAATACTTTCATCGTTCGACATTTAGAGCGAAATATTAAAAATAAAAATAAAAATAAGCAAAATAATATTATAAGAAAGTAGATATTAAATGTGTACTCCGTAGATGTGATTATCAACTTATATTTGTAAGTGACTGTCTGTTGCCAGCCAATATTAATTTTATGCTACTTATAAAAATATTAGATATGGCGAGTCTCTCACTCAAATTTTATGTCTTTTACTCCTATAAAAGATTTACATAGCGTAGTAATCCTTAATCCCAAAAATATCTATGAAAAAGATATAACCAAGTAGATTTGCATATCTCTTGAACTTGGTTTATGAATCATGTGTCCTTTCTTTATTAAAACTGTCACGACTCGAATTTTCCATTGTCGGTATTGTGATGGCGCCTACTCATGAAAGCTAGGCAAGCCAACAGATACATTTCTAATGCAGTAGTTATTAACCCAATAAGTAATAAATAACAGATAAAGCTAAGCAGATATAAAGTGCGGAAGTGTTATAACAGTTCAACAATTCTAATACATACTCACCCAATATTCTGGTGTCACAATCCACGAACGTCTAAGAATTTCAACAAATACTGGTTTAAAGGAAAATATATCTGTTTTTTGGAATGAAAGAAAACAGGAACTAAAAATAGAGGGAAGGGGACTCCAGGGTCTGCGAAGGCCGGCAGATCTACCTTGGGTCTCCTGTGGACTGAAGGCAGCAACCTCGAACTCTGATTAGTATGGTCCAGTACCGGGATCTGCACAGAAAGTGCAGAGTGCATTATCAGTACAACGACCCCATGTACTGGTAAGTGCCGAGCCTAACCTCGGCGAAGTAGTAACGAGGCTAGGACACGACAGACAATATAAACATGTGCAGTTAAACACTATACTAACAGAATATCAAGTATTAAAAACTGAGCAGGAATGAACGGGAAGGGGCAAAATGCTATGGGGGTCCAACACAAAGAATCACAACGGTAAAGGAATCTAAACAGCTAGAACGCTTGAACCGATAACAACAAATAAACACAGCAACAAAAAATGCACAACATCACCCTTCGTGCTTTTACTCTCAATCCTCATCATGCAATCAAAAATAGAAATGTGCACGACATCAACCTTCGTGCTTTATCACTCTTCCTCACCATATGAATAATGTAAACGTGTACAGCATCACCCTTCATGCTTTTACTCTCAATCCTCATCATGCAATCAAAAATAGAAATGTGCACGGCATCATCCTTCGTGCTTTATCACTCTTCCTCAACATATGAATAATGTGAACGTGCACGACATCACCCTACGTGCTTTATCACTCTTCCTCACCATATGCATAGATAGAAATGTGCACGACATCACCCTTCGTGCTTTATCACTCTTCCACACCATATGAATAATGTAAATGTGCATGGCATCACCGTTCGTACTTTATCACTCTTCCTTACCATATGAATAATATAAATGTGCACGGTATCACCCTTCGTGCTTTATTACTTACTTATGATTTGGGAAGAAAGAGTATTTGAAAAATCGCCTCTTATGTTTTAGGGTTTTGAAAAATGAAAAATAGATGAAAAGTCCCATTTATATAGCCCTCTCGGATCCTCAAAACGCTGACCGCAGAAAAAGAGCCGCGGCCGCGAAACTCACCGCTGACAGCGAAATAACGGGCGCGGCCGCGGAAGCTTTAGCATTACTCATCGCTGACCACGAAATCCCACCGCGGCAGCGGAATCCCCTACGCGGCCGCGGAATTCTACCGCGGTCCGCGAAACCTAGGTTCAGAGACCTGCAAATTGGAACTTTTCAACACCAGGTCTTTTTCTAAGTCTACACCTCCCGAAGCCCATCTGTAACTCACTCGAGCCCTCGGGGCTCCGAGCCAAACACGCACACCGGTCTTAACACATCATATGAACTTGCTCGTGTGATTAAATCGCAAAAATAAAATCTTAAACAACGAATTTAGCATCAAAATCAATGAAAATCTCAAGAACACTTAAAGTTTCTATTTTCAAAACCGAGGGTCCGAATTACATCAAATCTCTTCCGTTTCTCACCAAATATCACAAACATGACTTAAATATTATAATAAACCAGTACCGGGCTTCGGAACCAAAATACGGTCCCGATACCAATAAGATCAAATCTTATTCAATTTCTAAAAACCATTATTATTTCAGTTTGAACAATTTTCTTAAAAAATTTATTTCTCGAGCTAGGGACCTCGGAATTCGATTTCGGACATACCCCTAAGTCCTATATTTTATTACGGACCCTCCGGGATAGTCAAATCATAGGTCCGGGTCCTTTTACCCAAAATATTGATCGAAGTCACTTTAGATCCATTTTAAAGGCAAAACTCAATATTTTTTTCAAATTTCCATATAAGGCTTTCCGGAAGCTCGCCCGGACTGTGCACGCAAATCGAAGAAAAATAAAATGAGGTTTTCAAAGCCTCGAAGCACGGAATTGGATTCTAAAACAGAAGATGACATGTTGGGTCATCACAAAAACTTCGTAGCTAATTAGAAAATTTATGCTACGTACTTAATTTTTTTTTCCTTTTAATTAATCGTTTAATCTCCCTTTTAAGATTATATTAATAGTTAAATAGTAACATAACAAATTTAAATCCATTTTTCCTCAACGATAGCTCTCACAACAATCAAGCTTTCCATACTCGGATCCGATCAACGATTTCTCAAATAAATTAAGTCATGACAAAATAAATTTTCTTAATAAATTTTTTAAAAAGTTTTGTTAAATTCCATATCGAACTTATACAACAAACACAAAACATTAACATTAAATAAAAAATTGACACAATAATTTAACGTTGTACCGCAAGTCCTCAAATCATTGGTCAAATATATCCAAAATCTAATATCTAGCGTAAAAAGAAGGTGATCGCACAATGGAAGTGATGTCTTCATATTAAGAACTTGAGATAGATAAAATTTGCTTTTACAATCTCAACAATGAACTCGATTATGAAATTATCGTAAACAAAATCTTAAACAAAACTTAAATGCAAAACTATCTTATCAAGTTATGTCTACTCTTTCATACCTCTTATGTATAGAGAGTTAAACTTAGAAAGTTGTCATGATTGAAAATCTAAATAAATCCGAGCACGAAATGAACCTTCTTTCCCTAATTAGAAATTGTTAGAAATCAATGCTTCTTCATCGCGGAAGCAACTTACTGGAGGCTTTCTTGTACTTTTTGCAGTTCAACTATAGTTGTTGAACATTAATTATATTTTTCAAGGCTTGAATGCTACTACGGGCAGCTGCTTCCTTCACGTACTGATACATAAAAAAATAATTTTGATACAATTCACGTGATGGGAGAAATAATTAATTTAGTTGTCGAAATAGTGATATTCCAATAAAAAGGTACTACTCAGTTAAAATAAATTGTGACCTTCATATGAAGGCAATAAGTGGTTCACATTGTTCTAGTCCAAGTGAGATTGCTTTGAAACTTCAACTCTACATTGGACACACAAATTTAAGACTATTTAGAGTTTGGGTTCAAATTAATATCTGGCTACAATATGGCTTCCTTTTCCAAGTAAGCTTCCCGTTCTCGTAATTCTCATAAAATTTTATCTCTTTCTTCGATTAATTTTTATTAAAATTCAATCTTCAACGTAAAATTTGGTCTTATTTACAAAATCTTGGACTTTAATTGCAAGACTTAGAATGTTAGGCAAGCCAACGGATACAGTTCTAACCCATTAATCATTAACCAAAACAGTAATTAACAATAACTTAAACTAAACAAATATGAAGTGCGAAAATCTTATAACAGTTTAAAATACTATTACATAGCTACCCAAAAGATTTGGTGTCACAATCCACGAACTTCAAAGAATTTTCTACAAATACTAATTAAAAGTACATCTGTTCTCGAAATGAAAAGAGACATGAAAACTAAGATAGAGGGAAGGGGACTCCAGGGTCTACGAACGCCGGTAGATCTACCTTGGGTCTCCTGATGGACTGAAGTCAGCAACCCAACTCTAATCACGAGGTCCGGCACCGAAATCTGCAAAGAAAGTACAGAGTGCAGTATCAGTACAACCGACCCCATGTACTGGTAAGTGTCGAGCCTAACCTCGGCGAAGTAGTGACGAGGATAGGACGCAACAACAATATAAACCTGTGTAGTTAAATCATATACGTGAAAATAATAATAATAGAAATTTAACAAATAATAACGGGAAGGGAAAATATGCTGAGGGGAATATAAAATTCTGACAGTAATACTGTAAAGAAACAAAGTAAATATCATGCTTTGAACCAACAGAAATAATAACATAGCAACATGTGCACGGCATCACCCTTCGTGCTTTTACTCTCGTCCTCACCATAAGAAACAACAGAAACAACACGACATCACACTTTGTGCATTAACTCTCTAATAATCGAGGCACGACATCACCCTTCGTGCATTATCAATATCAGAATACGGCACGGCATCACCCTTCGTGCATTAACACTCACAGAATATGGCATGGCATCACCCTTCGTGCTTTATCACTCACTCACAAAATATTGCACGGCATCACCCTTCGTGCTTTACACTCTTCCTCACCCAAACAGTAGAAACAATAACAATCCAACAATGGAATCATCAATAAACAACCTCGTTTCAACATTTAACTTCACGATATAAATCTCAACTTGAGTCAATACTCGGCCAATATCCAATACTAGAAAAACATAATAAGACGTTTAACATGAGTAATCACCAGTTTAAGCATGAACAATACGAGTAAAGAGACACAACGTTCACAAGTATAAGACTCACTTGCATGCTATGACCCGACAACAACATATACATACTCGTCACCTCACCTATACGTCGTACTCAACAATTAAACATGTAGAAAATAAGGCAACAATACCTAATGCCTCAAGCTAAGGTTAGCCACAACACTTACCTCGATTCCACGGCCAAAATCAAGCCTCAATTACCGCTTTACCTCTCACTTTCTCCTCCAATCCACTCGTATCTAGTCATAATTAACTTAATAATATCAATAATCGCTAAGGAAGTCAATTCCAATGCATAATTACATGTTTCACAATATTTTCCCCCGAAAGTCAAAAATCGACCCCGGGCCCGCTTGGTCAAAACTCGAAGTTCGAACCAAAACCCGATTGCCCATTCACTCTGAGCCCGGATATACAATTAGTTTTGGAATCCGACCTCAATTTGAGGTCTAAATTCCCAAATTTCGAAATTCCTAAATTCTACCCAAGAACACCCAATTCCACCATGAAAAACCCTAGATTTTGTGATGAAATCTTATAAAAAGATGAGATAGATTGAAAGAAAAGAGATAAGAATCATTTACCTATGACTTGGGGAAGAATTGGTCTTTGGGAAATCGCCTTTTGAAGATTAGGGTTTGAAAATTTGAGAAATGAATCAAAAAATCCCGTCCAAAATTATTTTTGAACAGTTGCAGATATCGCATTTGCAATTTGGGAACCCCGCAAATGCGAATATTTCATCGCAAATGCGAACATTTCATCGCAAATGCGACGAATGTCCAGGACCTGATTTCATCGCAAATGCGAATACTTGTTCGCAAATGCGACATGTTCCCATTGCAAATGCGATCCTGAGCTTCGCAATTGCGAAGGTCCCCTCCCAGCCCCATTGATCGCAAATGCGAACTTTTTTCGCAAATGTGATGCTCCCATTTGCGAGCCAGGCTTCGCAAATGCGAAGCCTGCAGACCTGAAACATACCAGCAATTTTCTTAAGTTTCAAAACACTCCGTACCCTATTCAAAACTCATCCGAGCCCTCGGGGCTCCAAACCAAACATGCACACAAGTCTTAAAACATCATACAGACTTGCTCATGCGATCAAATCGCCAAAATAACACCTAGAACTATGAATTCAACACCAAAACACATGAAATTTTCAAGTTAGTTTCAAACTTCCTATTTTCTCAACCAAAGTTCCGAATCACGTCAAATCACTTCCGTTTTCACCAAATTTCACGGATAAGGTTTAAATATTATAACGGACCTGTACCGGGCTTCGGAACCAAAATACGGGCCCGATACCAACGAGTTCATACATTATTAAATTTCCATAAACTATTATATTTTCAGTTTAACAATTTTCTTCAAAAATTTATTTCTCAGGCTAGGGACCTCGGAATTTAATTCCGGGCATACGCCTAAGTCCCATATTTTACTACGGACCCTTCGGGATCGTCAAATCACGGGTCCGGGTCTGTTTACATAAAATCTTGACCGAAGTAAACTTAAATCAATTTTAAAGGCAAAAATTCAATATTTTTCTCAAATTTTCATATAAGGCTTTCCGGAAGCACGCCCGGACTACGCACGCAAATCGAGGAGAATGAAAATGAGGTTTTCAAGGCCTCGGAACACGGAATCAGATTCTAAAATGAAAGACAACCCTTTGGGTCATCACATTCTCCACCTCTAGGACAACCGTTCGTCCTCGAACGGACATAAAAAAGTACCCGAGCTAGAGAAAAGGTGGGGATATCTGCTCCACATATCGGACTCGGTCTCTCAAGTAGTTGCCTCAACAGGCTGACCTCTCCACTGCACACAAACCGAAGGATAACTCTTCGATCTCAACTGACGAACCTGCCTGTCAAATGGCTACCGGCTCCTCCTCGTAGGTCAAATCCTTGTCCAGCTGGACAGTGCTGAAATCTAATACGTGGGATGGATCGCCGTGATACTTCCGAAGCATGGACACATGAAACACTAGATGCACAGCTGATAAACCTGGCGGCAATGCAAGCCTGTAAGCCACCTCTCCCACTCGATCAAGGATCTCAAAAGGCCCGATGAACCTAGGGCTTAGCTTGCCCTTTTTCCCAAGTCTCATCACGCCCTTCATGGGCGACACCCGAAGCAACACTTGCTCTCCGACCATGAATGCCACATCACGAACCTTACGGTCGGCATAACTTTTTTGCCTAGACTGAGCTGTACGAAGTCTATCCTGAATGATCTTAACCTTATCCAAGGCATCCTGCACTAAATCTGTACCCAATAACCGAGCCTCTCACGGCTCAAACCATCTAACTGGCGACCGACACCGCCTACCATATAATGCCTCAAAGGGGGCCATCTGGATGCTCGATTGATAGATGTTGTTGTAGGCAAACTCCGCTAATGGCAAGAACTGATCCCAAGAACCTCCAAAGTCAATAACACAGGCACAGAGCATATCCTTTAAAATAATAGTACGCTCGGACTGTCCGTCCGTCTGAGGATGAAATGATGTGCTCAACTCGACCTGCGTACCAACTCACACTGTACTGCCCTCTAGAAATGCGAGGTAAACTGCGTACCTCGATCAAAAATGATAGACACGGGCACACCATGGAGACGAACGATCTCACGGATATAAATCTCCGCCAATCGCACAGAAGAATAGGAAACTGCCACATGAATGAAATGCGCTGACTTGGTCAGCCTATCCATAATAACCCATACTGCATCGAACTTCCTCTGAGCCCGTGGGATTCCAACAACGAAATCCATAGTGATACGCTCACACTTCAACTCAGGAATATCAATCTTCTGAAGTAAACCACGAGGTCTCTGATGCTCGTACTTTACCTGCTGATAATTCAAACATCAAGCTACATACGCAACGATATCTGTAACGACCCGATCGGTCGTTTTGAGCTCTAGAACTCCGTTCAGCAGCCTGAGGCTGTGAGCAGCTTCATTTCAGGTATTGTGACTTGTGCGCGTGGTCGGAATTGAATTTCGGGAAGTCCAGAGTTGATTTGGAAAGAGAATTCTCATTTTGGAAGCTTAAGGTTGTAAGAATGAACTAGGATTGGAATTTTGAGTAAACGGCCTTGGAATCGGGATCTGAAGGTTCCAGCAGGTTTGTATGATGATTTCAGACTTGGGCATATGCCCGGTTCGGGTTTTGGATAACCCGGGAACATTTTGGCGCCTATTGTGGAAGTTAGCATTTTTGAAGAAATTTCATAAGTTTGGCTTGAAGTGCATTTCAGCGTTATCAATGTCCGTTTGGGATTCTGAGTCTGTGAATAGCTCCGTATGGTGATTTTGATGTTGGGAGCGCGATCGGAAGTGAATTCGGAGGTCCGTAGGTCATTTTGGAGTCATTTGGCTAAAGATAGAAATTTGATGGTTTTTGAGAAGTTTGACCGGAAGTGGACTTGTTGATATCGGGGTCGGAATCCGATTTCGGAAGTTGCAGTAGGTATGTAATATCGAATATGACTTGTGTGCAAAATTTGAGGTCAATCAGACTTGATTTGATAGGTTTAAGCATCGAAAGTAGAAGTTGGAAGTTCTAAAGTTCATGAAGCTCAAATCGAGGTGTAATTCATGATTTTCGTGTTGTTTGATATGGTTTGAGGCCTCGAGCAAGTCCGTATTGTGTTTTGGGACTGGTTGGTATGATGGTTGGGGTCCTGGGGGTCCTCGGGTGGATTCCGAGTGGTTAACGGATCGAAAATGGGATTTTTGGAAGGCTGAGGTTTTGCTGCTTCTGTCATAACCGCATCTGGGGTTCTAGGACTACAGATGCAGTCAATTCTCCGCAGAAGCGTATTTTGGTCAAAGGCTCGAGGACCGCAGATGCGGTCAAGGTTCCGCAGAAGCGGGACCGCATCTGCGGTAAACGGGTCGCAGAAGCGGAGGAGAGCATCTTGGAGAGGACCGCAGATGCGGTCAAAGTTCCACAGAAGCGGGACCACATCTGCGGGAGGCACGTCGCAGAAGCGAAAAAGGGCGGTCTAGGGAGGACCTCAGAAGCGGTAATTTAACCGCACCTGCGGAACCGCAGAAGCGGTCAAGGGATCGCAGGTGCGGAAATAGCTGGAGGCAGAGGGGTTGTTTTAAAATCGGGATTTTTGCCATTTCTTCTCATATCTTCATAGCTTGGGCGATTTTGGGGAGCTTCAAGTGAGGATTTTCACCATCAATGATAAGGTAAGTTATCCCCACCTATTTTGAGTTAAATACATCATCTATGTATGGATTTGAGCATTGAAATTAGTATGAATTTGAGGTTTTGGTGGAAGACCTAGAAAATTAGTAAACTTGGAATTTAGCCACGATATTGAGCATGGAATTTAGTGAAAATTATATAATTGAGTTCCTAAGGTCATGAGTAATCTTTATCTTCAAAAAATTCCGGATTCCGGGCACGTGGGCCCGAGGGCGTTTTGGTCAACTTTTCGATCGGAGTTAGGAATTGCTATAAATTAGATTGTAATGAATATTTGAGCATATCTTAATGGATTTACGTAACCGTTGGCTAGTTTTGGAGCGTGGTGCATCAAATGGAGTCTCGGAAGGGCGTGGAACGCCGGTTATGGATCTTCGGAGCGAGGTGAGTCTCCTTTCTAACCTTGTAAGAGGGAATTGTCCCCATAGGTGAGTTAGTTGGTTATGTGCTCCTATTTGTGGGGGCTATGTACGCATGAGGTGACGAGAGTCCGTGTGTAGCTACTATTATGCTACTGTTCGGGTAGTCTAGGACCCAAAAGCATGCTATACTTGGATTAATTGTAAACTTGTTGACAGTTTGAATTGCTTAAGTTACAATGAATTAGTAAATGAATTGCTAAAAGGATTAAACTTCATTTTCTTAATTTGTTAAAAGAGGATTTGCTTTTATTTGGATAAATGTTCCCCGATAAATTCTTAATTTGCTATTTGAGCATGTTTCCCTATGTGTACCTGCGTCGCATGTATGGTTCGCGAGCGGGGTGATTGTTTATTTTATGTTGACCGCGTCGCATGGATAGTTCGCGAGCGGGGTAATAGATGCATCTATGGTTCGCGCCGTTCGACCCTCGNAAGTAAATAATGTTTACTTGTTTCTCCTATTGGATTAATAATCATGTTTATAAGAGTCCACGATTTAATGAATTGTTGACATCATTATTGGACCACTAGTAAGTGTCGAAGTCGACCATCTCGTCTCTACTTCTTCGAGATTAGACGGGATACTCATTGAGTGCACGTTGTTTTCGTACTTATACTACACTTCTGTGCATTTTTGTTGCACAGGTATATGTAACTCTAGTGGCCTACTGGGCATAGCAGCACGGATGATTTGGGGACTAGGTGAGTTGCATTATTCGAGGCGGCCCGCAGCTAGTATAGTCCCTTCCAGTATATTGTATTCACTTTCTGTCCATTGTATTCCGGACGGATGTTGTATTATATTACTTCTTAGAAATTGCTCATCCACTTGTGACACCGGGTTTTGGGATGGTTTTGAAATATTTTGTATTAATTGCTTATTATTTAATTTGAATTGAAGCAGTTGTCTCTTTACTTATGAAATTAGAAGGAAAATTTGGTTTTCCAAAATTGTCTAAATTGGAATCTAATTAAGTATTTTAGTTGGCTTGCCTGACAGCAGTGTCCGGCGCCATCAGGACCCTTAGTGGATTTTGGGTCGTGACAACATGGTATCAGAGCACTAGGTTCCTAGGGTCTCACGAGTCATGAGCAAGTCTAGTAGAGTCTCGCGGGTCGGTACGGAGACGTCTGTACTTATCCTCCGGAGGCTGCAGGACTGTTTGGAGTACTTCCCTTCTTGATTCCTTATCGTGCGATTTAATTCCTGTGAGGCTTATGCCTTTATTTCCTTCCTACTCAACCTTATGCGACGCAAAGCGCTTGTTATAAATCGAGAATTAAAGAACCGTAATGGTACTACCGATGTGGTGCGGGATGTTTCTCCCGGTATAGCTGATGGGGTTGTTATCGTCGCTTTGTAGAAGGATATTTTATTGTTTCAGCCCAGTAGCGGTACTTCTGAGGGCTCTGAGGCTAGGCATAAGTTGCCATAATGCTATAAACTATTGTTCAGGAGCATTGATATGATGGTAGGACATTTGCCTACGCGTCAGGGCGGTGAATGACTTGAAGGGAGATTGACTCAGTGCATAATCTAGAGATTCGGTGTTTTATTCCCGGCAGGGGAAAGGCAATCGGGCAGAGGATGTTCAGGTTTAGGTTGATGAGGTATCGAGACTCGGTATTTGCTAGCGTGGCGGAGTTTTTTTTCCCTCTACAATGCGGTGTCGTTGTCCTTATTAAATGTACTAAGTTCGCCGGTGTTATGATCTTCTACAATTCGCCTTTGGGGCAAGCTATTGTGAAATAGTATTGAAAATGTGGCTGCCAGATATCGCAGGGTGCGGTAGTTCAGGGTCGAATCAGTGTTTCTAATGACGATGGTATGAGAAAGATGATTTTCCGAAAGGTGTAAAGTTAGCAGCAATTGTGGGTTCAAGTGCCACGAAGATAGATTGTATTTAAGGTAGCAGCTGAGCAGCAAAGGATGAGGAAAGACATGTGGGAAGTGTCAGGCGGTGGCTAAAATTTCTAGAAGGCCAAGTATAAGAGGCAAAGGTCGAGTAGTCGATTAAAGGGACGAGTTCCGCCAAAGTGAGAGAGTGGCGGAGTTGCATATGGGCATTGGGGTAGGATGACTATGCACCTTAAGGAGAGTCTAGGATGACTTGCAAATTTTAGTAATTTGGTGATTGAGGTCTATGGATTTAATTTGGAGTATGGGCTATTATGCGGCAGGAGATCTGATATAACGGGAAGGAGCTGCTTGAATGAGGAAGGACACAACGTAACCTTGAATTGGAAGAATGTTGCCGCACATTTAATTGATGTCCACGAGGGGTGAATGGACTCGTGCAGCTAGAGAGAGAGCTCGGACTCAGGATGGGTTATTGATGTCATAGTGATTGTACCCCGTGCAGCAGCGTTGGGAGATATCGGGGAGTGATTTCCACATGTGGGTTATTCCTGTGAGCAGTTTAGCGGTCGCGTGATTGGCGAGGCTTCTGCGAAAAATTCTACGGGTTATACAGCGAAGGGATCGGTCGTGCGAATGTTGTTGATGATTCAGAGTATAAAAAGGGGGTTTCTACAGTAAGATACCGAGAATTTTGGCGGTTGATTGCGCAAGGTTATGTCAATAGGAGATCAAGAATCCTGGTAAATTCTAGAGTTGTGTAATAGTGGCTTCGAGCTAAGTGGGAGAGTCCCACCACCTATGATGGGGTTGCATGGTTAATTACTTGCGAGGTTTCTGATTTTTAGCATATTGATGGGTTATCTCAGCTACGGGAAAAGAACATAAGTGGTAATTCGAGCTAATGAATTGTCGAAATGCATGCTATGGTTGTCCTTATTGGCTCATGTTTAGACTTGGGGAAAGATTCAGGATTTATGCCTTGTATAAATGTAGGTTTCAAAGGAAGTAATTCCATCGGGTGCCTCGTCGAGAGAGTATTCGTGTGTTATAAGATTTATGGAGTTGATTATATTCGGGACCAAGTCAGAGCGGGTGGCTCTCAGTAACGGTCCTAATGGATTCAAAAGAGGTAAAGTATGGTGCCTAATGATTACGAGCCTATAAGTATAGTTAAGAATCAAGCTTGATAGAAGCCTATGAGAAGAGGCACAAAATGTTCTATGATGTTTTGACTTGCGATGTAGCAATTGGGAGGTACGAAATGGTACGTGGGATTTGAGACAGCATGGTCTCGTGAGTCGAGGTCACTCGAGATGGGTGCAGATGGAGTATGTTATGTGTCGGATGGAGTTAGTATTATCTCTAAGGCAATCAAGGATAAATTGGAAGAAGGTAGATTGATTAGCCATAGTTGAATTTGGCATATTGGTGTTAGTGATTAGTTCCTTCAGCGTGAACGAGTTATGCGAGTGATTTGTGATGGTATGTATCAGGCTTGTCAGTCACCGCAATTGATGTTATTCAGAAGCATTCTACTGTTATGGCTTGTTATGTGGAAGTAGATTCCGGAAGGGCAATGGTGGCTTAGACCACTACTTAGAGATTTGCATATTCTACGATTATGAGAATTCACCTGTGTGATACTATGGATCTCCAGAAGTGAGTTAAGTGAAAAGTTTTTATATGATGAAGTGTTAAAGTATTAGTGGTTCCGAAGCTATGATGAAAAACGAGTTCTATCGTATGTTGGCATGTTAAGTGCAGTGAGTGGTATGGAATTTGAAGTAAGAATCAAGGTAACAGTTCGGTGTTGACAAGGATGTCACGAGCTCGGGTGAGCAGGAAAGGAGTTTCAATGTTTAAGGTAAGTTGGTTTTGTCACCAGCGTCACCTGAGATCGATGTTTTGTAAATAGGGTTTTGCATCCCGGTTAATGATTCTTGATCGCTTTTCAGCATTAGTGCGGCCGGTGGTTTGGAGGTACGACCCAGTTAATTGTTATGGTAAGTTGTGGGAGTGTGTCCCACAGGAAGATTGTATAAGTGTGGCAGGTACTCACGTAATTGATTAAAGACTTAGTCTAAGTATGAAGGTTGTGGTAATATTGTTGATTTGAGAATATATGCCTGGAGGGCACTCAGTCTATTGAGTCGCGGACTGCAAATGATTTCTCCGAGTATGATGGATGTTCTTATGTGTTATGAGCGGAAGAGGAGTTATTATGGACCTTTGAAAGGTAATTAGCCTAGTTCAGTGCGATCAGAACCGGCTTGAGGTCGGTGGATGGATTCAAATGTGAATATGGGCGCTATGTCAGGCCAAACGTGTTCAGTTCAGTAATGCGCTCCTTATGGAGGAGTAGTTAGGGTGTTATTTTGTTGTCATATATTTCATGTAGTGATACGTCGCGCCGTGTGAGTTGGGAGGCGGCTTGAGAAATTGCTTATGTGTTGAGGATCCGCGTAGAGATGATGTTATATGTGCGGGATGCTTTTGAGATTTCAAATCGTATATCGCACCTCAGTAGTGCTTGAGTTTTGTGGCTTCTGGCGCTATATGTCTCCCCAGGGATGGAATTACGCACTTAGTGTGCTTGTTACCGATATTCGGTATATTATTGAAATGAGCAATCTAGCTCGGTGCGTATCTCCTTATGCGAGTTTTATGGGTGGATCGGGTGGCACGCCGCCATGGTTATATTGTTCAGATCGGGTTGCGCGCCGCAACAGTATGAAGCTGAGTACAGATCCCCGTATCTATTTTTATGTGTTTTGTTTTCCTCTTTTATGAGGAAGGCTTATGTTAGCTGTGTGCCCGCGTCGCAAGTATGATTCGCGAGCAGGGTGTTTGTTATTTAAGTCCACCGCATCACATGTATGATTCGCGAGCGGTGTAGTTGAGTTTCCTTCCCAAAGTTTGCTTTCCTTTATATCGCGTTCGATATGGTAGCCTATTGGCACATTGTAGCATCATATGGAACTTTTGGTCATGTCGGTGTGGCTTTTGAAGTCGAGATCAGTGCAATCCGAGTCTATAGAGTATATCAAGGAGCTAAGACCATTATTTGGTTCAGAATAAGGTGATGGTTTTGTCAGGGGTATAGACCTAATGATTTGTTGACTCGGTAGTTGGTTATGAATTTCTGCACATCCCTTCCGTCGTGGCGATATTGTAAAGGTTAGAGTAGACTTGTGTATGTCATGGGGTGCAATGGGAGCATCAGATTAGTGGAATTTTGATTAAATTGATCAGAAAATGTTATTGGGGTCCGGTGAGTAAAGTGATGCTAGGTGTGAATTCAGCAAAGTTATGCAGCCATGTTTGGGTACGGCGTGTAGTGATTGTTATGGTGATCTTATGTTGGAAACAGGTCGGGCATAGAATTCCGGATGATGGAATTGGGCTCTAAGGCTTATTTGCTTGAATAAAAAGGGAATGTCTTCAGAACTGATCGAGCTAATGTGCTCAACTGAGTGGTGGTAGCACGGGAAGGTGCATGAGAAGTTAACCGGCGATTTCAGACTACTTCAGTGTGGTTCTCAGCACGTTCGAGGACGAACGTATGTTTAAGTGCGAGAGAATGTAACGACCCGACTGGTCGTTTTGAGCTCTAGCACTCCGTTCAGCAGCCTGAGGCCGTGAGCAGCTTCATTTCAGGTATTGTGACTTGTGCGCGTGGTCGGAATTGAATTTCAGGAAGTCCAGAGTTGATTTGGAAAGAGAATTCTCATTTCGGAAGCTTAAGGTTGTAAGAATGAACTAGGATTGGAATTTTGAGAAATGACCTCGGAATCGGAATCTGAAGGTTCCAGCAGGTTCGTATGATGATTTCGGACTTGGGCGTGTGCCTGGTTCGGGTTTTGGATAACCCGGGAACGTTTTGGCGCCTATTGTGGAAGTTAGCATTTTTGAAGAAATTTCATAAGTTTGGCTTGAAGTTCATTTCAGCGTGATCGATGTCTGTTTGGGGTTTCGAGTCTGTGAATAGCTCCGTATGGTGATTTTGATGTTGGGAGCGCGATCGGAAGTGAATTCGGAGGTCTGTAGGTCATTTTGGAGTCATTTGGCTAAAGATAGAAATTTGAAGGTTTTTGAGAAGTTTGACCAGAAGTGGACTTTTTGATATCGGGGTCGGAATCCGAGTCCGGAGGTTGCAGTAGGTCCGTAATGTCGAATATGACTTGTGTGCAAAATTTGAGGTCAATCGGACTTGATTTGATAGGTTTAAGCATCGAAAGTAGAAGTTGGAAGTTCTAAAGTTCATGAAGCTCAAATCGAGGTGTAATTCATGATTTTCGTGTTGTTTGATGTGGTTTGAGGCCTCTAGCAAGTCCGTATTGTGTTTTGGGACTGGTTGGTATGATGGTTGGGGTCCTGGGGGGCCTCGGGTGGATTCCGGGTGGTTAACGGATTGTAAATGAGATTTTTGGAAGGCTGAGGTTTGCTGCTTCTGTCATAACCGCATCTGTGGTTCTAGGACCGCAGAAGCGGGATCGCAGATGCGGTCAATTCTCCGCATAAGCGGATTTTGGTCAAAGGCTCGAGGACCGCAGATGCGGTCAAGGTTCCGCAGAAGCGGGACCGCATCTGCGGAAAACGGGTCGCAGAAGCGGAGGAGGGCATCTTGGAGAGGACCGCAGATGCGGTCAAAGTTCCACAGAAGCGGGACCGCATCTGCGGTAGGCACGTCGCAGAAGCGAAAAAGGGCAGCCTAGGGAGGACCTCAGAAGCGGTAATTTAACCGCACCTGCGGATCCGCAGAAGCGGTCAAGGGACCGCAGGTGCGGAAATAGCTGGAGGCAGAGGGGTTGTTTTAAAATCGGGATTTTTCTATTTCTTCTCATATCTTCATGGCTTGGGCGATTTTGGGGAGCTTCAAGAGAGGATTTTCACCATCAATGATAAGGTAAGTTATCCCCACCTATTTTGAGTTAAATACATCATCTATGTATGGATTTGAGCATTGAAATTAGTATGAATTTGAGGTTTTGGTGGAAGACCTAGAAAATTAGTAAACTTGGAATTTAGCCACGATATTGAGTATGGAACTTAGTGATAATTATATATTTGAGTTCCTAAGGTCATGCGTAATCTTTATCTTCGAAAAATTCCGGATTCCGGGCACGTGGGCCCGAGGGCGTTTTGGTCAACTTTTCGATCGGAGTTAGGAATTGCTATAAATTAGATTGTAATGAATATTTGAGCATATGTTAATGGATTTGCGCAACTGTTGGCTAGTTTTGGAGCGTGGTGCATCAAGTGGAGTCTTCAGAAGGGCGTGGAATGCCGGTTATGGATCTTCGGAGCGAGGTGAGTCTCCTTTCTAACCTTGTAAGAGGGAATTGTCCCCATATGTGAGTTAGTTGGTTATGTGCTCCTATTTGTGGGGGCTACGTACGCATGAGGTGACGAGAGTCCGTGCGTAGCTACTATTATGCTATTGTTCGGGTAGTCTAGGACCCAAAAGCATGCTATACTTGGATTAATTGTAAACTTGTTGACAGTTTAAATTGCTTAAGTTACAATGAATTAGTAAATGAATTGCTAAAAGGATTAAACTTCATTTTCTTAAATTATTAAAAGAGGATTTGCTTTTATTTGGATAAATGTTCCCCGATAAATTCTTAATTTGCTATTTGAGCATGTATCCCTATGTATACCTGCGTCGCATGTACGGTTCGCGAGCAGGGTGATTGTTTATTTTATGTTGACCGCGTCGCATGGATAGTTCGCGAGCGGGGTAATAGATGCATCTAGGGTTCGCACCGTTCGACCTTCGGCAGTGCATAGTTTATTTTCTGTTGGAGCGGGCCGTACGCCTCAGCATGATTTGCGCATGCTTGTATTGCTGTCTTGAACTTATTAAAGTTGTTATTGCCTCTTCATGGCTTGAGAATATTTGGAAAAATAATGAAAAGGAAATTTTGGGAAAACTTCCTATAAAATAAATAATTGTTTACTTGTTTCCTCCTATTGGATTAATAATCATGTTTATAAGAGTCCACGATTTAATGAATTGTTGACATCATTATTGGACCACTAGTAAGTGTCGAAGTCGACCATCTCGTCTCTACTTCTTCGAGATTAGACAGGATACTCATTGAGTGCACGTTGTTTTCGTACTCATACTACACTTCTGTGCATTTTTGTTGCACAGGTATATGTAACTCTAGTGGCCTACTGGGCGTAGCAGCACGGATGATTTGGGGACTAGGTGAGTTGCATTATTCGAGGCGGCCCGCAGCTAGTATAGTCCCTTCCAGTATATTGCATTCACTTTCTGTCCATTGTATTCCGGACGGATGTTGTATTATATTACTTCTTAGAAATTGCTCATGCACTTGTGACACCGGGTTCTGGGATGGTTTTGAAATATTTTGTATTAATTGCTTATTATTTAATTTGAATTGAAGCATTTGTCTCTTTACTTATGAAATTAGAAGGAAAATCTGGGTTTTCAAAATTGTCTAAATTGGAATCTAATTAAGTATTTTAGTTGGCTTGCCTGACAGCAGTGTCCGACGCCATCACGACCCTTAGTGGATTTTGGGTCGTGACAATATCCTTCTTCATCCTCCTCCACCAATAATGCTGCCGCAAGTCCTGATACATCTTGGCGGCACCTGGATGAATGGAGTATCGGGAACTATGGGCCTCCTCTAGAATCAACTCACGAAGTCCCTCCACATTGGGCACATAAATACGACCCTGCATCCTCAAAACTCCATCATCTCCAATTGTAACTTGCTTGGCACCACCGTGCCTCACTGTGTCCCTAAGGACAAGCAAATGAGGTTCATCATACTGCCGATCTCCGATACGCTCAAATAATGAAGACCGAGCGACTGTACAAGCTAGAACACGGCTGGGCTCCAAAACATCCAACCTCACTAACTGATTGGCCAAAGCCTGAACATCCAAAGCAAGAGGTCTCTCACCGATTGGAATATACGTAAGGCTACCCATACTACCCGACTTCCTACTCAAAGAATCGGCCACCACATTGGCCTTCCCGGGATGATACAAAATGGTGATATCATAGTCTTTCAATAGCTCCAACCACCTCCTCTGCCTCAAATTGAGCTCCTTTCTCTTGAACAAGTATTGCAAACACTTAAGATCTGTGAACACCTCACACGACACGCCATATAGATAATGCCTCCAAATCTTTAGCACGTGAACAATGGATGCCAGTTCCAAGTCATGAACTAGATAATTCTTCTCGTGAATCTTTAACTGCCGCGAAGCATATGCAATAACCTTGCCATTCTGCATCAACACCGCACCAAGTCCAATACGAGATGCGTCACAATATACTGTATATGGCCCTGAACTTGTGGGCAACATCAACACCGGCGTCGTAGTCAAAGCTGTCTTGAGCTTCTGAAAGCTCGCCTCACACTCGTCCGACCATCTAAATGGGGCACCCTTCTAGGTCAACCAGGTCATCGGGGCTGCTATGGATGAAAACCCCTCTACAAACTGACGGTAGTAACCCGCCAAGCCCAAGAAACTCCGCAACTCTGTAGATGATGCGGGTCTAGGCCAGTCCTTGACTGCCTCAATCTTCTTAGGGTCCACCTGAATACCCTCTGCGGATACAACGTGACCCAAGAAAGCAACTGAACTCAACCAAAATTCACACTTCGAAAACTTAGCATATAATTGGCTGTCTCTTAGAGTCTGAAGAACAACTCGAAAATGTTGCTCATGCTCCTTTCGGCTGCGGGAGTAGATCAAGATATCAACAACTAATACAATCATGAAGGAATCTAAATATGGCTTGAACACTCGGTTCATCAAATCCATGAATGCTGCTGGGGAATTTGTCAACCCAAATGACATCACTAGGAACTCATAATGCCTGTACCGAGTCCGAAAAGTTGTCTTAGGGACATCAGATGCCCTAATCCTCAACTGATGGTAGCCAGACCTCAAATCAATCTTTGAAAACACCTTTGCACCCTAAAGCTGATCAAATAAATCATCAATACTCGGCAATGGTTACTTGTTCTTGATGGTGACTTTATTCAACTGCCGATAATCTATGCACATCTGCATCTATCCATCCTTTTTCTTTACAAACAACACTGGCGCACCCCAAGGCGATACACTGGGCCTAATGAAGCCCTTATCAAGCAAATCTTGCAATTGCTCCTTCAATTCATTCAACTCTGGCGGGGCCACATGATATGGCAGAATAGGAATGGGCTGAGTGCCCGGAGCCAAATCAATGCAAAAGTCAATATTCCTGTCGAGTGGCATCCCCGGCAGGTCTGCAGGAAATACCTCTGGAAACTCACGAACAACTGGTACGAAATCCATGGAAGGAACCTTTGCACTGGGAGGATGGCCTCTACCAAAAGAATCCCTGCCTCCAAACGAGGCACCACTGAACCTACCAGAATTATGAGGCCTCTTGTCAGACCCCTGACCGCTCCCCTGAGCTAGAACCATCTCAACCCGCCTGGCCATATTGGCCGCATCCTGAAAAGAAATCTCGCTCCATGTCTCCTTAGCCATCTGCAATCTGATAGGCTGAGTGAGTCCCTCAATAAACCTCCTCACTCTCTCTCTTTCTCTCTCTCTCTCGGCGGGGAGTATAAGAAGAGCATGACGAGCCAAATCAACAAACCTAGTCTCGTACTGAGTGACAGTCATAGACCCTGCTAAAGATGCTCAAACCGCCTGTAGTAGTCCTCTCTCTGAGTGACTGGAAGGAACTTCTCGAGAAATAGCTGAGAGAACTGGTCCCAAGTCAAGGCAGGAGACCCACCTGGTCTAGTCAACACAAAATCATTCCACCATCTCTTGGTGGACCCTACCATCTGGAATACCGCAAAGTCGACCCCATTGGTCTTTACTATCCCCATGTTCCACAACACCTCATGGAAGCGGTCAAGATAATCCTGGGGGTCCTTAGATGCTGCCCTACTGTAATGAACCGGGAAAAGCTTGGTAAACTTATCCAACTTCAACAAAGCCTCAAAAGACATAGATGATCCACCAGCAGCCAACAACTGGCTGAGCTGCTGGAGTCTGGAACTGAGGATCTATCTGCTCCGGAGTGTGGATAGCGGGAGTCTAGGCTCCTCCCCCAGCCTGAGAGAAGGCTGGTGCTATAGGAAACGTGCCAGTCTGAGCTACGCTCTCCATAAGGCCCACTAGATGGACCAAAGCATCCTGAAGTACCGGGGTAGCGATGAACCCCTCTAGAACCTGAGCTGGCCCTGCCGGAACGGTCTGAGCCAGAACCTCATCATCAAACTCCACCTGAGGCTCCGGTACTGGTGTTGCTGCTCGAGCTCTAGGCTGAGCCCTACCCCTGCCTCGGCCTCTAGCACGCCCTCGGCCTCGACCTCTGCCCCTCGTAGGAGCTGCCACTAGGGGCTCGAGCTGCTGATCAGCTGATAAAGCGGTACGTGTTCCCGCCATCTGCGAAAGAACAGAGTAGAAGTTCAATTTAGCATTGAGAAATCAAATCGCACAACAGAGAAGAATAGATGTGAAGTTGTTCCTAAACTCTGTAGCCTCTGGGGGATAAGCACAGATGTCTCTGTACCGATCCCTCAGACTCTAACTAGCTTGTTCGTGAATTGTGAGACCTAGGCAACCTAGTGCTCTGATACCAACTTGTCACGACCTGGATTTCCCACCGTCGGGATCGTGATGACGCCTAGCTCTTAGAATGTTAGGCAAGCCAACGGATACGGTTCTAACCCATTAATCATTAACCAAAACAGTAATTAACAATAACTTAAACTAAACAAATATGAAGTGCGGAAATCTTATAGCAGTTTAAAACACTATTACGTAGCTACCCAAAAGATCAGGTGTCACAATCCACGAACTTCTAAGAATTTTCTACAAATACTGGTTTAAAAGAAATATATCTATTCTCGAAATGAAAAGAGACAGGAAAACTAAGATAGAGGGAAGGGGACTCCAGGGTCTGTGAACGCCGGCAGATCTACCTTGGGTCTCCTGATGGACTAAAGGCAGCAACCCAACTCTAATCACGAGGTTCGACACCGAAATCTGCACAGAAAGTACAGAGTGCAGTATCAGTACAACCGACCCCATGTACTGGTAAGTGCAGAGCCTAACCTCAGCGAAGTAGTGACGAATCTAGGACGCGACAAAAATAACTGTGCAATTAAATCATATACGAGAAAAATAATAATAACAGAAATTTAAAAAATAATAACGGGAAGGGTATACATGCTTAGGGGAATTTAAAATTCTGGCAGTAATACAGTAAAGAAACAAAGTAAATATCATGCTTTGAACCAACAGAAATAATAACATAGCAATATGTGAACGACATCACCCTTCATGCTTTTTCTCTCGTCCTCACCAAAAGAAACAACAGAAACGGCACGACATTACCCTTCGTGCATTAACTCTCTCATAATCAAGGCACGGCATCACCCTTCGTGCATTATCAATATCAGAATACGACACGATATCATCCTTCGTGCATTAACACTCACAGAATATGGCACGGCATCACCCTTCGTGCTTTGTCACTCACTCACAAAACATTGTACATCATCACCCTTCGTGCTTTACACTCATATCACCCTAACAGCAGAAACAATAACAATCCAACAAGGGAATCATCAATAAACAACCTCGTTTCAACATTTAACTTCACAATATAAATCTCAACTTGAGTCAATACTCATCCAATATCTAATACCAGGAAAACATAATAAGACTTGTTTAGCATGAGTAATAACCAGTTTAAGCATGAACAGTACATATAAAGAGATACAACGGTCACTAGTATAAGACTCACTTGCATGCTATGACCCGAAAACAACGTATAGATACTCGTCACCTCACCTATACGTCGTATTCAACAACTAAACATGTAGCAAATAAGGAAACAATACCTAATCCCTCAAGCTAAGATTAGCCACAACACTTACCTCGATTCCATGGCCAAAATCAAGCCTCACTTACCGCTTTACCTCTCGGTAGCACCTCCAATCCACTCGTATCTAGTCATAATTAACTTACTAATATCAATAATCGCTAAAGAAGTCAATTCCAATGCATAATTACAAGTTTCCCAATATTTTGCCCAAAAAGTCAAAAACCGACTCCGGTCCCCCTTGGTCAAAACTCGAAGTTCGGACCAAAACCCGATAACCCATTCACCCC
The DNA here is from genome assembly GCF_001879085.1 of Nicotiana attenuata. NCBI lineage: Eukaryota > Viridiplantae > Streptophyta > Magnoliopsida > Solanales > Solanaceae > Nicotiana > Nicotiana attenuata. Next base: position 165,072 of record NW_017671437.1, on the reverse strand, counting down.
CGAGCCCGGATATACAATTAGTTATGGAATCCGACCTCAATTTGAGGTCTAAATCCCAAATTTCGAAATTCTTAAATTCTACCTATGAACACCCAATTCCACCATGGAAAAACCTAGATTTTGTGATGAAATCTTGTAAAAAGACGAGATAGATTGAAAGAAATGAGTTAAGAATCATTTACCTATGATTTGGGGAAGAATTGGTCTTTGGGAAATCGCCTCTTGAAGTTTAGGGTTTGAAAATTTGAGAAATGAATAAAAAATCCCGTCGAAAATCGTTTTTGAACAGTTGCAGATATCGCATTTGCAATCAGGGGTTCGCAAATGCGAACACGCCAAATGCGAACATTTCATCACAAATGCGAAGAATGTCCAGGACCTGCTTTTATCACAAATGCGAACTCTTGTTCGCAAATGCGATCCTGAGCTTCGCAATTGCAAAGGTCTCCTCCCAGCCCCACTGACCGCAAATGCGAACTTTCTTCGCAAATGCGATGCTCGCATTTGTGAGCTAGGCTTCGCAAATGCGAAGTATGCAGACCTGAAACATACCAGCAATTTTCTTAAGTTTCAAAACACTCCGTAGCCTATTCAAAACTCACCCGAGCCATCGGGGCTCCAAACCAAACATGCATACGAGTGTTAAAACATCATACGGACTTGCTCATGCGATCAAATCGCCAAAATACACCTAGAACTATGAATTCAACACCAAAACACATGAAATTTTCAAGTTAGTTTCAAGTTTCCTATTTTCTCAACCAAATGTCTGAATCACGTCAAATCACTTCCGTTTTTCACCAAAATTTACGGATAAGGTTTAAATATTATAACGGACCTGTACCGGGCTCCGGAATCAATATACGGGCCCGATACCAACGAGTTCAAACATTATTAAATTTCCATAAACTATTATATGTTCAGTTTAACAATTTTCTTCAAAAATATATTTCTTAGGCTGGGGACCTCGAAATTCAATTTCGGGCATACGCCCAAGTCCCATATTTTACTACGGACCCTCTGGGACCGTCAAATCACGGGTCGCCGTTCACACAAAATATTGACCGAAGTCAACTTAAATTAATTTTAAAGGCAAAAACTTAATATTTTTCTCAAATTTTCATATAAGGCTTTTCGGAAGCACGCCTGGACTACGCACGCAAATCGAGGCAAAAGAAAATGAGGTTTTCAAGGCCTCAAAATACAGAATTGGATTCTAGAACGAAAGACGACCTTTGGGTCATCACAAGATATCTAATTAATTAAGGGTATATAAGTCAATCAATATTTCAAGGATATTTTAGTCGTTCAACATTTAGCGTAAAATATTCGTACTTTTATAATAACTAGTTTCTATGTATGTGCCTCGCACGTAATTCTCTAGCACTAAAAAAATAAAAATGTAAAAACAAAAAAGTTACACAAGAGAGTACAATCAAAAGTGTATAACAATAAACATACCTAATAGTTAACGTGAGATAAGTGAATATACTTATTACACAAAAGCGTTGTTTTCATCCGACTTATGATATTAAAGATACCACTATTTGTTAGCTAATTCATTTCCTATCATTATTAGTTTTTTAGTTGCTTATATGATAAGAAGATAAGGAAGACTTCCATGCATATATGAGAGATTTGATAGATTAAATCGAGAAGTATTTGGTCTTTGAATTTGTCAACAATGTTAGCCTTGCTATTTATCTTAATATGTTTTACTACTATTGACTCAAATATAATTAATTAGTCACCGACAATCGTAGCAGATTGATGTTCATTAAAATATTATTTTTTAATAAAACTAAATGCTCTCCAAAAATTTAAGAAACGACAAACAAAAATTTATATTAGCAAATGCTTTCTCTGTTTATGGTTCGTTTATGCTATATAATTAAAGTTAGTTGTCTTTCAAACATAATTCCTCCAACCCACATAAAATGATCAGCAAAAATTTTAGAACTCGCCTAAAATTAAGATATTTGGAAGGCATTAAAAATTAATTTTGTCAAAAAAAAAATTTAAGATTCCATGTTTCTGGAGCGGATGCAACATAGCTAAGAAGCACTTAATTAAGGAAAAATCTACGGAGTGCACGACATAATTTATCACCATACACACACACATATATATATATATATATATATTTTTTTTAAAAATGACAACGATGAATGGGAGTTGACAAAAGTCATTCGAGAGAAATTCTTTTGTGGACTAATATTTATCAGATGAAATCAATAATTGGACAATCAAAGTATTAAATCAATAGAAATTACTCTAAACGAAAATAAAAGAAAATTTGGAAGAACTTATGTACTAAATTTTCATTGCTTGGCTAAAGTTCATACCTGCAATTTTTATTGCAAAGATCCTCAAAAAGTTATATAAAGAACGTAACACATTCATACTCAAAAACTATGACCAAGCAATTCATTCCTATTTTAATTTAGATTCCTATAAACGGAAGAATATTCATAGAAATCAAACAGCTGATATCGAAAATTCTAATATTACAAATTTTACCCAATATCAAGTCAGTATTTGAATGAATTATTTAATTTTGAAAGGGCAAAAAAGTCGGTTAACATTTCGGGAATATTTTAGTCGTTTAACATTTAGCAAAAAATATTCGTGCTTTTATAATAATGATTACCTTAAAATCCGAGTAACAATTAAACTTGTTTTGTGGTTTTAAAGATATGTGATTTAATCTAATACTAATTGATAAACAATGAATCAAATGTATAAATTAAAGAGTAAAGTAAGTCAAACCAGTGTGCAAGCAAGTCTCGACCTCGAGCTATGGCAGCCTCGAGGTAGGTTAGTCAGAACAATAAAATAATAAGGCAATTCAGGTAAAAAGCAAGAAAGTGATGTATGTATATTCTCTTGTCAATGGTTGATGCGTTACAAATGATTGGGATCCCTTTTATATAGTTGGGTAATCCTAAATAAGGTACACTTCTAATTGTAGTAGGGAATAGTGATGACCCAAAAGGTCATCTCGTATTTTAGAACCTAATTCGGGGTCCCGAGGCCTTCAAAACCTCATCTTACTTCTCCTCGATTTACGTGCACAGTCCTAGCGCGTTTCCGGAAAGCCTTTATGTGAAAATTTGAGAAAATAATAATTTTTGCCTTTAAAAGTAATTTTAGTTGACTTCGGTCAATATTTTGAGTACACGGATCCGGACCCGTATTTTGATGGTCCCGGATGGTCCGTAGTAAAATATGGGACTTGGACGTATGCCCGGAATTAAATTCGGAGGTCCCTAGCCCGAGAAATAAAATTTTGATGAAAATTATTAAACTGGGATTATAAGGATTTAAAGAAATTGATTAATGCGTGATCTCGTTGGTATCGGACCCGTATTTTGGTTTCGGAGCCCGGTACAGGTTTAACATAAGGCATGTCTGTGAAATTTGGTGAAAAATGGAACTGATTTGGCATGATTCGGACCTAGGGTTGAGAAAAATAGAAGGTTTGAACTATCTTGAAAATTTCATGCGATTTGGTGTTAAATTCGTAGTTCTAGGTGTTATTTTGGTGATTTGATCGCCCGAGCAAGTTCATATGATGTGTTAAGACTTGTGTGCATGTTTGGTTTGGAGCCCGAAGGCTCGAGTGAGTTTCGGATAGGCTACGGGGTGTCTAGACTTAGAGAAAGACCTGGTGTTGCATAGTTGCAGAAAATTGCAGGTCTCAGATCTTAGGAGTGCGGCCGCGGAGTAAAATTCGAGGACCGCGGTAGGAGATCGCGGACACGGTAGGTTAAGGCCCAAGTTTCGCGGCCGCACCCATAATTTCACGGACCGCGGTGGAGGTTCGCGGCCGCGCCCGGTATTTAGCGGACCGCGTAGTGAGGATCCGGGGGTGCTATATAAACGGGACTTTTCATCCATTTTTCATTTTTTCAAAACCCTAAGACATAAGAGGCGATTTTTCAAATACTTTTTCTTCCTCAAATCATAAGTAAGTGATTCTTAACTCATTTCTTTCACTCTTTTACTTCTTTTTACAAGATCTCATCTTAGAATCTAGGGTTTTCATGGTGGAATTGGGAATTTTTGGGTAGAACTTAGAAATTTTGAAATTTGGGATTTAGACCTCAAATTGAGGTCGGATTCCAAAACTAATTATATATCTGGGCTCGTGGGTGAATGGGTTTTGGTCCGAACCTCGAGTTCTGACCAAGCGAGCTCGGGGTTGGTTTTTGATTTTTGGGGAAAATGTTAGGAAACCTATAATTGTGTATTAGAATTGATTTCTTTAGCAATAATTGATGTTATAAAGTTAATTATTACTAGATACGAGTGGTTCGAAAGTGGAATCTAGCGGAAAAGCGGTGGTTGAGGCTTTGTTTTGGGCCTTAGAATCGAGGTAACTGTTGTGGCTAACCTTAGCTTGAGGGATTAGGTGTTGTTGCCTTTTTTGCTATGTGTTTAGTTGTTGAGTACGACGTATAGGTAAGGTGACGAGTATCTATACGTTGTTGTCGGGTCATGGCATGCGAGTGAGTCTTGCACTTGTGACTGTTGTATTTCTTCATACGTACTGTTCATGCTTAAACTAGTTATTCTTCATGTTAATCAAGTCTTATTATATTTTTCCGGTATTGGACATTGGTTGAGTATTGAAATCAAGTTGAGATTTATATTGTGAAATTAAATGTTGAAACGAGGCCGGTTATTGATGATTCCCTTACTGGCTTGTTATTGTTTCTGTTGTTTGGGTGAGGAAGAGAGTAAAGCACGAAGGGTGATGCCGTACAAAATATTGTGAGTGAGTGTTAATACACGAAGGCTGATGCCGTGCCGTATTCTGTGAGTGATAATGCACGAAGGGTGATACCGTGCCGTATTCTTATATTGATAATGCATGAAGGGTGATGCTGTGCCACGTTATGAGAGAGTTAATGCACGAAGGGTGATGTCGTGCCGTTTCTATTGCTTCTTATGGTAAGGACGAGAGTAAAAGCACAAAGGGTAATGCCGTGCACTTGTCGCTATGTTATTATTTTCGTTGGTGCAAAGCATGTTATTTGTTGCGTTTCCTTACTGTACTGTTACCGGATTTGATATCTTCCGCAGCATGTTTCTCCCCTTTCCCGTCATTATCTGCTTATATTTCCAATTGTTGTTATTTTCTCGTATATGATTTAACTGCACAGGTTTATGTTATTGTCCTAGCCTTGTCACTACTTCGCCGAGGTTAGGCTCAGCACTTACCAGTACATGGGGTCGGTTGTACTGATACTGCACTCTGTACTTTCTGTGCAGATTTCGGTACCGAACCTCGTTGATCAGAGTTGGGTTGCTGCCTTCAGTCCATTGGGAGACCCAAGGTAGATCTGCTGGTGTCCGCAGACCCTGGAGTCCCCTTCCATATATTTTATCTTCCCTGTTTTCTTTTATTTCGAGAACAGTTGTATTTCCTTTAAACCAGTATTTGTAGTAACTCTTAGAAGTTCGTGGATTGTGAAACCAGATCTTTGGGTAGACATGTATTAGTGTTTAGATTGCTATAACATTTCCGCACTTCTTACTTGCTTTAGTTTAAGTTATTGTTAATTACTGTCTTGGTTGGTGATTAGCGCGTTATATCATTATCTATTGGCTTTCCTAGAATTCTAAAAAGTTGGGCGCTGTCACGATTCCGATGGTGTAAAATCCGGGTCATGACAGGAATCTTATTATACAGTTGTCTAACCGCCTAGTACAAATCCATTCCGAAATTTACGCCCTGATCTTAGGGCCACTGCGGGAATCTCGCTCTTTCTGTTATGAAACCATAACAGTATTATCTCGAGGTTGGTCATACTTGGCCTTGGTGTTCATTGAGCACTTCGATCTTCAAGTCTTGTACTCCGCCATCTGGCTCGAGCCCGGTCCATTTTGAACTTGTTCTCGAAGCGACCCCCTCAAGACTACGGAATCGGGCATAGCTGATTTCGACCATATACAGATAGTCCCCGCATTTTTTAGAGTAAGATGATAAGAAATGATTTGATCCTCGATCCTCTGATGCCTCGATCATGATGTCAATCCTATGACGTCAGCAACAGAAGTGATTGAAAGGTTGCATCTGCATAGTTCCCAAGGTCATTAATTGAAGGCGGCTGATGGTCAGCCATTGGCTTCCCCAAACCGTTGAAGCGGCCACTATAAATAGGTCTATTTCACAACCTTTGCAATCTTTGCTTCTCAAACCTTTCCCAAATCTTTACTAGCTTCTCTATCTTCTTTGAGTCCACCCTTTTCTTCAATTTGTGCTTATTACAACATCAACTTCTTCTCTTCTCTTGAGTTTCACAACAGTGATGGCTAAAACATCTAAAACTGTTCCTCAGAAAGAAAAAGCCTCCTCATCATCGGCCGGCCGGTGGTAGGATGACGGTGGCACCTAGTATCGAGGAGTTCATTCATGGTCCATGCAAGCTATCTTCCGATTTCAAAATCGATAAGCCTGCATCAGTTGCAGGCCGATGCGAGCCCATGTACCGATACATCTGCTCGATAATTGAAGACGATCTCGAGCAGGTGAAAAAGGACTACAATTGGGAGGATAAGGAGGTGGTGATTCCTTGCCCTGAGGAGGACATCACCACCCATGTGGAAGGATACTTAAGCGTCTATACTTATCCTTTCACACTGGGTCCCGTAGATCCAGTCATTCTCGATTTCTGTCACCAATATCGGGTGACCCTTGGCCAGATCTACCCTTCTTTCTGGCTCATTGTCAATTTGCTCAGGTATTTTTCGAGCAAGGTCAAGGGGATATCTTTTACCCTCGACCATTTGATCAGGCTATACAGCCCTCGCCTCTATCGAGGTGGGTTGATAAAGCTCCAACGTCGATCCTCGAAGGCGCTGTTCTCTAGCATCGATGAGGACAAGGACCGAGGATGGATGGGCCGATTTGTCCGAATCAAGACCTCCGACCTAATTCCTGCCGAAAAGGATGCCTTTCCCCGAGGAATGGAACATGAAATGTAAGTACAACCCCATAGATGATGCTTACTACTCTGCTTTCTCTATTCTTCTTCGATCTAATTTCTTTTTGATGGTGCAGCTTCCCCTTGGTTTTCTGGAGCGATTCCGGACCTCGCAGGTTGGGTTCGACAACTGGTCTCCACTTCTTCACATGCTGAACGTTGTTGGCGCGATTTGGCCAAGGGTCGGTGGGAAGCTAAAAACCATGGTGAGTTCCTTTGTTCACATGTTGACGTTTCTCTGTAAATTACTTACTTTCCCCTTACGTAGGCCTCGGAGACACTCTTGTTATGAGGCCGCCTCCGCCCGGTAAAGAGGAAATCCTGAAGCCAACCAAAGAGAAGAAAAGGAAAACGGCTTCGCCACCAAGTTCCCCGAAGCCTAGGGAAAATAGGGCTCGAAAGCCTAGGGCTGATCCTGCAGCCCTATATGTTGACGTGGTCCAACAACTTCGGGATGACGAGGAAGAAGGAGAGGGTCGACTGCTTGCTGGTAGCTCGGAAGAGGGGAAGCACTGAAGCTTCAAAGGTCGCTGAACCGGCGGAGATGCGGTTCAATCTCGAATCAAAGAAATCTCGTAGGGGAGCTCGAGCGGAGTCCCCGAGCCATCGGATAGTAAAAGTGCTCCTCGTCGTGAGGAACATTTGGTGGGTGAGCCCAAATGGCCTAATTCCGAGGCCCTCCAAAGTGAAGAGAATGTCCCAAGTGAATCATTTGGGGTAATTAACATAGATGAATCCCCGCCTGGCCCTATATTCTCTGAAGGGTAGTTCCGAGATGCCCGGTCCATGAAGACACCCGACGTGTGGACGACCTGTGAAGGGAATGATATTTTCCAGGAATGCTTTTCGGGGGTCGAAGATGGTTCCGACCCGGATGCTTTGTTTATTTTTGACGAGGCTCAGTGGCTTCTTAAACAAGTAAGTTTCTACCTCCATTATTATGTTCGTGTTTTATTCTTGTTTTTCCAAGTCTGACCTTTTTCCTTTCTGTGAAGGCGTGACGCTCCATCGACAAGCATTTTCCAAATCGTGAGCCGAGCTTGCCCGATGCGAGGCCGAAATCAAGAAGCTCGTGGAAAAGAGGGACGGCCTCAAACTCCTCTACGTTCAAAAAGAGGAGGAGATCAGGGACCTTCGAGCCGACTTGACGAAGGCTCATCGAGAACTGACTGAGCTCATTGAGCAGGTAATGTAACTTTTTGGGAGTTTGTTATGTGTTCATTTGACTTAGCGACTAACATTTCGACTTTGCAGGCCCAGCAGAAGGGCGAGCTGGTGGAACAGCTTTGAGAGGAGGTCAAGGCGAAAGAGGCTGAGACCCTGGGGTGGAAGCATCATATGGATCGTCTTGCCTCGGAGAAAGACACGCTTCGGGCCCAGCTGGCTTTGGTCGAATGCCAACTTCAAAATGTAAAGGGGGAAAACTTGGACCAGAGCCGGAAGATTGTGGAGCTTGAAGCTAAGTCAGCCGCCGAACTTGCAAAGGCTAAATCTGAGGCGCAGGCATTTGTGGCCTCTTATCGAGCTGACGCCGAGGTTGCCAACATTCGGGCACAGGAGATCTCTATTGCTGCTGAAGACAAATTGTCGTGCGATGTCGATCACGCCAGGCGACAATCCCGAAGAGAGACTCTCGAGGAAGTGCATGCTCGTGGCTTTGACCTCTCAGCTGATATCGAAAAGGCAAAAACTTCGGAGGACGAGGCTACCGCTTCACTCTCCGATGATGAAGACTCTGCTAGTGGTTCCGAGAGCGGAGGAGATGAAGATGAAGTCCCCAAGGAGGAGGTTCTCGAAGATGTGACTCCCGAAGATGTGGCTCCCAAAGTAGACTAGGCCCTTAGGATTTCATTTTTGTGTAAGGCCCCTTGTGGGCATTGTAAATACCTTTTATGTATATAAAGAATTCCTTTTCTTTCCGCTCCATCTTCGATCTGTTGTGAAGTCTGCTTCGTTTTCATTTTGTGAAATTTTTTGATGTTATAACTTCAATAATCGAGTGAGCACTGGCTCGAGCACAGAGTAAAACAAACCCTTAGGGTTTTTAGTAATCAATGGGCAATCTTTGAACTTATAATAGAATACCTCTTAAGGTTTTTTGATGAATCCTCGAGCTATGCTTAAGTCGATTTTATGCGAGCTCGGGATGGTGGGACCCTTCGGTCCGAGTTGAGTGAGAACAAGGTCTCGAGCTCTAAATGTTATGGCCCTTAGGTTCTTTTAGGTTGGGCCGATATGGCCTAAGAAAGATGGCTATTATTTTTCCTTTTCGGCTTAGAAGACTAAGTAAAAATTTCTTTATGCCTTGGCATGCATTTTTTACCCATTGAGTTTTTTGAGGGTTTAATGTCTATCGAAACCCTTTTGTTTTTTGTGCCTTAGCACAAGTTTGTATTTGAATAATTCGATACCTCTTAAGGTTTTTCGAGGGATGATTTTATCGAAGCCCTTTGATTGTTTTGTCAATGGTAGCCTTTATTAACCGGTTTTCAGAGAATTCGAAGGCTTGTTTTTATTGCGGGATTCGAACGTCTCCAAGCCACATTATTTCGATCGTAGCCTTTAGTAAGGTCGTAGCCTTCGGGTATGCCTCTTGGACTTATTTCCCGATAATATTTTAAACTTGTTCGAAATGTCAGTCCCCGAGTACGATGGCCTTGGACTTTACATCGAGGGGTGCCTCTTTGAGGTCTTATGAATCCGAGTTTAGATAACTCGAATATGTTGACTGTCGATGACAGTCCCCGAGTATTCGAGGTGCATTTATATTTTGTAATGACCCGGCTGGTCGTTTCATGAATTACAGCTCTATTTTCCCCATTTCTATTTTCTTCTGTGTCCTTCAGCTGTGTTTTATTGTATCATGTTGGTTGATTCGGGTCCGGAATGGTTTTGGAGTGGAATGACGCACTTAGCCTCCTATTTAGAAGCTTAAGTTGGAAAAGTCAACCAGATGTTGACTTATGTGTAAACGATCTCAGAATGGAATTCCGAGAGTTGGAGTAGCTTTGTAGTGTTATTTGTGACTTGTGGGCAAAATTTGAGGTCATTCGAACACGGTTTGGTAGGTTTCGGCATCGTTTGTGGAATTTGGAGACTTAGAAGTCCTTAGGCTTGAATCTGAGTGTGATTGGGTATTCTGACGTTGTTTTGAGCGATTTGAGGGTTCGACTAAGTTTGAATGATGTTATGGGCTATGTTGGTATGTTCAGTTGAGGTCCCGAGGGCCTCGGGTGAGTTGCAAGTGGTCGGATTTCGAGACGTGGGCCCGGGGCCCGACTTTTGAGTTGACTTTTTGACTTTTGGCCTTATGCTTAGCATTTTCTTATGGGATTGATTTCTTTAGCTTGTGTTGATTGTATCGAATGGTTTATGGCTAGATTCGAAGCGTCCGGAGGACGATTTGTGGGGTAAAGGCCTCGCGGAGTAGGATTTTGGCTTGGCTGAGGTAAGTAACGCTGCCAACTTGGTTCTGAGGGTTCGAAACCCCGAACTATGTGCTATATGATTGTACTGAGGTGACGCACATGCCATGTGACGGGCGTGCACCGTGAGAATCGTGGCCTGGTTCATTCCGTGGCACTGCGTAGTGGCTCTTTCTTGCTGATATCTGTGTTTTATTATGTGACTAAGTAGATGAGTTGTAAATTATGCTAATTATCATGTTAGGGCTTCACGCCGATACAGTTGAGACCCGAGTGGTCATTTCTCGCTGTCATCTCATTAGTTTCATTGATATTCTGTACTCAGTCTTGTTCCTGCATATCATATCATGTCTTAGTCTCAATTGTTATTATGTCGGCACCTCATCTCATTATTTTGGGTTAGTTTTCAAGGCACTGTGAGCCCGTCGATGAGACTGGAGAGTGATGACTGGGAGAGGCCGAGAGCCTGATTATGAGTGACAGTTACGGGTTGGGCTACACGCTGCAACAGATTATTGATTATGCCTTCATTGGCTTGTTATAGCGCTTGGGTCGTAGGAGCCCCTCCGGAGTCTGCACACCCACAGTGGGCGCAGATGATGTTATTGAGGGATAGATTTCCTTGGACATGGATTTGTCCGAAGTGTTGATATCTGGAGATGGATTCCTCCACAGGGTTGGATTACCCTTATTCCTTGGTACCGGGTGACTTATAGTCGGTGATGAGTATGTTCTGGGATGGTTTTCCTTGGGCCAGATGGCCATATGCAGTACCGAGTGGTTGAGCACTTGAGAGTGGGGGCACATGGTGCATTTCATACATTCAGTGCATTGGCATGTAGAGTTAGCTGAACTTTATATATTACATGTCGACGCCCCCTTTTTCTCGCGAAATCAGGTTTACGACATTTGGGAAGACAACTCTATTCCCGTATGGGAATTGGGTTTTTGGAATTGAAGAGTTGCCACCTAATGATTAAGTGCATTAGGACACTAAGAGTTTTGAGTTTGAAAACCAGAGTTCGGGTAAGGGCTAGAAATTATCTCGAGGGGAAGGTGTTAGGCACCCCTAAGGATCCACTAGTGTGGTTCCCGGCCATGCTATGTTGTGACTTTAATGCAAATAAGTATACAAATAACTTCACACTTAAGGGTTACAAATAGATACGTAACAAGCATATTGGAATCAAGGTCTAGATGATCTACAATTTGTTTTGAGGGAAGGTCTAAATGCAGAAAATTAATCAAGACATTGAAGAAATATTTAGGAAAAAAGGAATAATGCAGTAAAATAAAAGAGGGGTTTTGGGTAGGTGAAAAGACAGAATTTTATTGATATTAAACAAAGTCACATAAAGGAAAGGGGGTCCTAGGTTTGTAAAACACATGGATCATCCACACAACACCGGTAATCAATCGTACGCATAGTGTTATCATGTGATCATCATCTCCATGTCTACCTTCCCACCCCGTTAAGGTATTTAAGCGCGGAATGGTATCGTTACCTACTGCATGCTATTACCCATCCCACCAATCAGTCCCGGAGGCGTTTAGGACTACTAATCCTAAAAGGGAGGGAGCTTGGCTTTTCAGGGGTTTTAAAAGGATAAAATTCTAGGGCGACAAACAAAACACACAAAGCAGTTAATGGGGAAATAAGAACAATTAAAGGCTCAAGTAGGCCTCCTCACTTAAAGAAACGAATTGTTTAGCATGTCTTACACATACTGTTTAGGTCATTAATTAAAATTAGCGTAGGAAGAATTGATTTACCACATATTTCCTAGATAGGGAGTCCAGATTAGTCCTGCTTAGATGTAGTTGTTGAAAACTGACAGTTGATTAATTATCTAACTATTTGTATGTTAAACAGGTCCTATAGGCATGATATCTATTAATCCAGGGACGGAGGAATAACTGTTTGCAAAAAAGTCATTAGTTATATGCTCTACGAGTGTTAAACAAATTGCCACTGATTTTAAACTTAGGAACGAGTGGCGATTCTGATTAAGTTGATAGTTCCTATAGGCATGCTTTCTAGGTGTAACTGATTTTGAGCAGAGATCCTATAGGCGGGTTATCTGTATGTAATGAGTTATTTTAACTCCTATAAGCAGGCTTTCCTAATGACAAATGTATATGCAAAGTGCAGAAAGTCCTATAGGCATATTATCTATACAATATGCAGAGCTTCATTATCGATTTATTGCCATGGTATTATTACAAAGTGCAGAAAAACCTGGCATGGTATCTATGTGAAAAATGCAGGCCTTGAATGTGATAACCCTATGAACATGGTTTCTAGGCGAGATGTAGAATTTTAAAGAGTAAATATCCTATAGACATGGTATCTACGTGAAAATGCAGAGTTTGAAAGTAATGATTCTACGAACATGATTTCTGTGTGAGATGCAGAATTTAAAGGGTGAATATCCTATAGACAGGATTTCTATGTGAAAATGCAGAATTTGAAGATAAAGATCCTATAGACATGATTTCTACCCCTTTGGCATGCATACAGTCCCATCCCCTTTCACTATACCCCAGTAGTTATTACAAAGTTATTTATAAAGCTTATTACAAACCAAGCGAATCAGAAGGAAATAAAAAAAAATTACATCAGTGATTACATCTACATCTAATCAGCCTAATCCAGACTCAAAGTCTAATGATATGAGATAAACCAACTTCCAAGATTGGATTTTCAAAGCCTTTCTCCTATTTGGGATATGTCAAAGTTCCAAGGAACTTCAAGAATTCCAGACAATGCTTACACCTCAAATATCATTGCAGAGTTAAGAATATAGTGCAGTGTGGAAGGGCCAACCCTCAAATGTCCAAGTTTAGAGGGAACTCGAGGTCCCAAAGCAAGCTCATAGGTGGGGGGCAGAACTTAGAGACTAGGAGTAAGTGCAAGTGCAGTAGAGGGGAAATGGCAAGCTGGTGGTCATGCCAAGCATTTTGGGGTGCTGGCACACCCCTGACCAGCTTGTCAGTTGAACTTGGGGAGTTAAGACCTATTGAAGGTCAGGTTCATCCTTGGACAGCAATAGGGATGCTGCCACGCTATACCTTAACTCAGCATACATGGGGGAGTGGGGATATGGCGATTCATAACAAGCAGGACTCAAGAAAGGAGCAGGCAAGGACATACCCAGCAATGGGACATACTGGCACACCCTTTAGCCTACTTAGGGGGGGTTAGAACTCAGTTCATGAGCAACAATTCTTGTTGCCATGCCCTGAGTCCCCACTTACAAACATATGGGGGTAAATGGGATGGGGAACTAGTGTTTACAAGAAAGTAAAGCAAACAGTAGCACATAAGCATTTCAATGTCAAATTCTTCATAAGGTAGACATAGGCGAAAAGACTGTAAATAAACACATTGGGATGATGCTGGGAATTGAATCAAGACATAACAGTTTTTTAAAAAAGATAAGCAAAGAAAGCGGGGATCTTGTGAAAGCCAAAGTGCAGACAATAAAATTCAGAAAAGGATGTGAGAATTATAAGCGTGAAGTTTGAAGTGTATTCCGTGTTGTGAAAAGAAAAGGCCGGGTATTTATAGTGTGAAAGTCATGAGAATTAAGGTAAGAAATAATTGAAGTTTTATTTTCAGTCAGTCACATAAGACTCCCTTTAGTCAAGGGATTCAAATTCAAACGGGTATAAAACCAACAAAGGAAAGAAATTAATCAAACTCTTTGTGCAAAGCATGCAATTGAGGATAAATACATAAAAGGTTATTTTAAGGACAAGGTTTTCTGAAAGTACACGGTTGTATAATTAAGGAAAGAGAATCAATTGACAGCCACGAAATCATAAGTCCAAATATTTGGTGTGAAGAAAAAGGTTTTACTCAAGGAAAATTAGTACAATCAATTAAAGCCCCCAAAAAGATTCTGATTCAATTACTAGTTGAAATCCTTTTAAAGAAAGATTCAACACACATATAAGAAAGCACACAGACATGCCTAAACACGAAGAATTTTGCCATGACCTTGTAAAATCAGTAGAAAGAATCGAATGCGAAGATGGAGAGGCAAGTAGTCAAAAACAGGCTTAGTGGCTTCTTTTAGAAGCTCATTATAAAGCACGCAAACAAGTAGAAAGATCAAAGCAAACAGAGTGAGGAAACTAGTTTCGAAGCGTAGTGATGGAACAACTGACAGTAGAACAGATAGTAGAAGAACCAGTAGAAGAAACAGTAGAAGAAATACATGCTTATAGAGGATGAAGATAGCAGAGCATGGTAAAAAAAATGGGAATCATAGCGTAGAAAACACAGCAGGAGAATTTGCCAGGACGGAGTATAGAAAACACAGCAAAAGAACATTCAATCACGGAGTATGAAACTCAGTAGAAGAACACCTAAGAACATAATAGAGCAAGTATAAGAACATAGTGGAAAGCGAATGAGAATATGATACAGGAACACAATAAGAGAAACAATACAAATAATAAAGAAAGCAAAAATCATAAAAACACTTGAATACTTTCCAGAAACTCTAAATCGGAAAAGAAGGGTTTTGAAAGCAATTTTCAAAGGAAAACTTAGGGAAATCGTTAAAAAATTCACGCATAGCATAGATACATAACAGATCTAAAAGGAATCGGAGAAAAACCTCGAATAGTTAGGGTTTCGAAAGAACCCTAGAGTGAGAAAGGCTTTAAAAAGATCCGATCTAAGTCGGATTAAGTCAGAACCAGACTCAGGAGACTAGAATATGCTGGAGCAAGGCCGGAAATGGCCAGAAATGGCCGGAAACCTCGAGTCGGCGAAGATCTGAGTGAAGACCCTTGAATTCTGTCCTCGATCCTTCGAGCATCAAGCTCACATGAGCAGTAGGAGGTGAGTATGAGGTTTCCATGGCCTGAGAAGCCATGGATTCCGGTGGGAATCGAAGGGGATTAGGGTTAGTTTGGGTGGCGGCGGCTAGGGTTTGAACGGGGTTGCAGAGAGGATTGGAGAGAAAAGGGATTCAAGGGCGGCGGGTAAAGGGGAAATGATTTAGGGTTGAGGGTGTTGGTGGATTAAAAAAGGAAAGGATGCGTGTGAGCCGTTGATCTGTTAGATCAACGGCTGGGATTAAAAGAAAAGGCCTGGGCGGGTTATTTGAGTGGGTCAGGGGCGAGTAATTTAGGAATTAGGTCAGGTTTGAATCAAAAATAGGGCTGGGAAATTGGGGGTTTGATTTTGGCTAAAATTGAAATGGTAATGGGCTATATATTAAATAGCCAATTTCTCCCTTTTTAATTTAATTAAAATAGTTAAAATAATTTTAACAGCAAATTGAAAGCACTGAATTAATTAATAATATATAAACATTAATCTAAAAATACTGGGAACAATTCTATAATTATAAAACGCTATTAATCGTAATATAGTCTATAATTGTAATTTTATGCAATTTAGCTTAAAAAATATCAAATAAATTTATAAAAATATGCAAAAATCACCTTAATTATATTGTGGTGTAAATATGAGGATGAAAATAAATTACTCACCAAATGATAGTTTTGGGAATAATTATTGGATTTTATACTGCTAAAACAAATAATAAAATGATTTTAAGAGCTTTAAAATTGGAAAAAATATCAAAATTCTTGGGCATGCTTACGTATGCACATACATGCTATTTTGAGAATATTCTGAGTATAAAAATATGTAGGAAAAAATTGGGTATCAACATTACATTGTTCAAATCTGTATTTATTTGTATTCCTGAAAGAATAGCATGCCCACTTTACAACACAGTTCATTTCTATTTCTTGTTGAAGTTACGTTCTCACTACCTATAAGTCCATAGGTTGGACTTGTTACTTACTGAGTTGGTGTACTCACGTTACCCCCTGTACCTTGTGTGCAGATCCAGGTGCTTTCGGTCCTAGTAGCAGTCATTGATCGAGGTTGCAGGTGTTGGAGATCGTTGAGGTATCTGCATGGCGTTTGCAGGTCTTGACCCTTCTTCTCTATTCTAGTTGCGTTTCAGTTGTACCCAGTAAACATTGTGGTAGACTATGTTATTTATCTAGATGCTCATATACTCTATGACACCCTGGTTTTGGGTTGGTTGAATCGTGTTATGGATTTGCTTATGTTATGAACAGTTTATTTTCTTAAATGATAAAAGTACTATTCCGCAAATGTCCTAAATTTTAGTATTGTGGTTGGTTTTTCGTGGAGTTGAGGCTGCCCTAGTTCCATGATAGGCGCCATCACGACGGTTTGAGTTTAGGTCTTGACAAGTTGGTATCAGAGCCTAGTTTACATAGGTCTCACGAGTCATGGGCGAGTTTAGTAGAGTCTTGCGGATCGGTACAGAGACGTATGTACTTATCTTCGAGAGGCTGCAGAACCTTTAGGAAAACTTCACATTCTTGAATTCTTTTCGTGCGAATTTGTTGATACTGCAACTAAACTTATGTTATTCTATTCTCTCACAGATGGTGAGGACACGTACTACCGGTCAGGACGAACAACCACCAGTTGGAGCTATGAGAGGCCGAGGTCGCGGTAGAGGTCGTCGCAGAGGTAGAGGTGCAGCTCGCACCGCAGCTAGGCCAGCACTAGCAGATCCACCAGTTGCCCCAATTCAGGATCAGGTTCCGGGTGCACATGCCCCAGAGGGACCAGCTCGGGCACCAGCGGTGCCTATGGTTATTCCAGGTCTTCAGGAGACCTTAGCTTAGATTCTGACTGTGTGCACCAGTCTTGCTCAGGCGGTCGCTGTTTCTACTACAGCAGCTACTTCCCAAGCCGGGGGAGGCTCTCAGACTCCCGCCGCTCGCACACCCGAGCAGGTTGTTCAGGGACTATATGGTCCCAGTCATACCTGATGATGAGCAGTGGAGATTGGAGAGGTTTGGTAGACTTTAGCCTCCGACTTTTAGTGGTAGAGAGGGCGAGGATGCCCAGAGTTTCTTGGACAAATGTCAGAGGATTCTTCGTACAACGGGTATTGTGGAGACCAGTGGGGTCTCGTTCACTACCTTTTAGTTCTCTGGAGTTGCCTTTACTTGGTGGGAGGTTCATGAGAGGCGTAGGCCTGTCGGTGCAGCGCCCCTTACCTGGCATCAGTTCTCCATTCTCTTCCTAGAGAGATATGTACCGCAGTCCCGTATAGAGGAGCTGCGCAAGCAGTTCGAGCAGTTGCGTCAGGAGTATATGACTGTGATGCAGTATGACATGAGATTCTCCGAGTTGGCCCGTCATGCAATCTGGACGGTTCCCACGGATAGGGAGAGGATCAGGAGGTTCGTTGATGGCCTCACTTATCAGCTATGGATTTTTCTTACCAGAGTGAGGGTATTCAGGTTGTTCCGAAGAAGATAGAGGCGGTCCAGACCATCCTCAGCCACAGAGATTCGTAGCTTTCTTGGTTTGGCGGGTTATTACCATCGGTTCGTTCAGGCATTTTCATCTATTGCATCACCCTTGAACAAATTGACCCAAAAGGGTGCTCCTTTCAGGTGGTCGGATAAGTGTCAGGCGAGTTTTCAGAAGCTTAAGACCCCCTTGACCACAACTCCAGTGTTAGTTCTGCGGTCAGCTTCAGGTTCTTATGCAGTATATTGTGATTCTTCTCAAGTTGGCATAGGGTGTTTGTTGATGCAGGAGGGTAGAGTGATTGCTTATTCTTCTCGTCAGTTGAAGCCCCATGAGAAGAACTATCATGTTCATGATTTGGAGGTGGCTGCCATTGTTCACGCGTTGAAGATTTGGAGGCATTATCTTTATGGTGTGACTTGTGAGGTGTTTACTGATCATTGTAGCCTCCAACACTTGTTTAAATAGAAGGATCTCAATTTGAGGCAGCGGAGATGGTTGGAGCTGCTAAAGGACTATGATATTACTATTTTGTACCATCCGTGGAAGGCCAATATGATGGTCGATGCCTTGAGTAGGAAGGCAGTGAGTATGGGCAGTCTTGCATTCACTCCTGTTGGTGAGAGACCTCTGGCGGTTGATGTTCAGGCTTTGGTCGATCGGTTGGTGAGGTTGGATATTTCGAAGCCCAGTCAGATCCTAGCGTGTGTGGTTACTCGGTCTTCATTGTTTGATCGTATTAGAGAGCGCCAGTATGTTTATCCTCATTTGTTAGTCCTCAAGGACAAGGTTCTGCATGGTGATGCTAGAGATGTGACTATTGGTGATGATGGGGTATTGAGGATGCAGGGCCGGATATGTGTGCCCAATGTAGATGGACTTCGGGAATCGATTCTAGAGGAGGCCCACAGCTCGTGGTATTCCATCCATCCGGGTGCCGCGAAGATGTATCAGGATTTGAGACAGCACTATTGGTGGAGGAGAATGAAGAAATATATAGTGGGGTTTGTAGCTCGGTGTCTCAATTGTCAGCAGGTGAAATATGAGCATCAGTGACGGGGTGGCTTACTTCAGCAGATAGATATTCCAAAGTGGAAGTGGGAGCGGATCACCATGGATTTCGTAGTTGGACTCCCACGGACCTTGAGGAAGTTCGATGCTATTTGGGTGATTGTGGATCGGCTGACCAAGTCTGCGCACTTATTCCTGTGTGTACTATTTATTCTTCAGAGTGGTTGGCTGAGATTTATATCCGAGAGATTGTTCGCCTGCATGGTGTTCCAATGTCCATTATTTCAGATAGAGGTACTCAGTTTACATCGCAGTTTTGGAGGGCCGTGCAGCGAGAGTTGGGTACTCAGGTTGAGTTGAGCATAGCTTTTCACTCTCAGACAGATGGACAATCCGAGCGCACTATTCAGAATTTGGAGGACATGTTATGCGCTTGTGTCATTGATTTTAGAGGTTCATGGGACGAGTTTCTACCGCTCGCGGAGTTTGCTTACAACAACAGTTATCAGTCAAGTATTCAGATGGCTCCATATGAGGCTTTGTACAGGAGACAGTGTAGATCTCCAGTGGGATGGTTTGAGCCGGGTGAGGCTACGCTTTTGGGTACAGATTTGGTTCAAGATTCCTTGGACAGGGTGAAAGTGATTCAGGAGCGACTTCGTACATCACAGTCAAGACAAAAGAGTTATGCTGACAGAAAGGTTCGAAATGTGTCTTACATGGTTGGGGAGAAGGTTCTACTGAAGGCTTCACCCATGAAGGGTGTTATGAGATTTGGGAAGAGGGGAAAGTTGAGTCCCCGGTTCATTGGGCCTTTTGAGGTACTTCTTAGGATTGGGGAGGTGGCTTATGAGCTTGCTTTGCTGCCTAGCTTGTCGGGGGTGCATCCGATATTTCATGTTTCTATGCTCCAGAAGTATATCGGCGATCGGTCTCATATTTTGGATTTCAGCACGGATCAGTTAGATGGTGATCTCACTTATGATGTGGAGCCAGTGACTATTTTGGAGCGGCAGGTTCGCAAGTTGAGATCAAAGGACATAGCTTCAGTGAAAGTGAAGTGGAGAGGTCATCCCGTGGAGGAGGCTACTTGGGAGACCGAGCAGGAGATGCGGAGCAGATATCCACACCTATTTGAGGCTTCAGGTATGTTTCTAGACTCGTTTGAGGACGAACGTTTGTTTAAGAGGGGGAATGTAACGTCCCAGCTGGTCATTTCATGAGTTACAACTCTGTTTTCCCCGTTTCTATTTTCTTCTGTGTCCTTCAGTTGTGTTTTATCGTATCATGCTGGTTAATTCGGGTTCGGAGTGGTTTTGGAGTGGAATGAGGCACTTAGCCTCTTATTTAGAAGCTTAAGCTGAGAAAAGTCAACCGGATGTTGACTTATGTGTAAACGACCTCGGAATGGAATTTCAAGAGTTGGAGTAGCTTCGTAGTGTTATTTGTGACTTGTGGGCAAAATTTGAGGTCATTCGGATGCAGTTTGGTTGGTTTCGGCATCGTTTGTGGAATTTGGAGACTTAGAAGTCCTTAGGCTTGAATCTGTGTGTGGTTTGGTGTTATGACGTTGTTTTTAGTGATTCGAGGGTTCGACTAAGTTTTTATGATGTTATGAGCTGTGTTGGTATGTTCAGTTGAGGTCCCGAGGGCCTCGGGTGAGTTCCGGGTGGTTATCGGATCACTATGTGGCTTTGAAAGTTGGAAAATACCTGATATCTGGTGTTCTGAAAGTTGCAGGTCTCGGATCATTGGAAGTGCGGCCGCGGTAGGAAGTTCGTGGACCGCGGTGGAAGAACGCGGCCGTGGTAGGTGTTCGCGGACCGCGGTGAGGAGAGGAGGTCAGGTTGGCGGCCGCGATTGATATCACGCGGACAGCGGCAGGTGAGGCTTGAGGTTCGCGGCCGCGACGGAATATATAAGCGAAGTTTAGGGTTTTATTTCACATTTTGGACTTTGGGTGCCCAGTTGGAGGCGAATTTTCGAGAGTTTTTCAAGGAAATCATTGGGGGTAAGTGATTCTAACACGGTTTTGGCTAATAATCATGAATATATCATTGATTTCATCTTTTGATTAGTAATTTGGGATGGAATTTGGGAAAAATTAGTGGAACTTCATAAAATGAACTTTTGGGATTTGAAAGCCGATTCGAAGTCGGAATTGAGTGAAATAGTATGGTTAGTCTCGTAATCGAGTGGGTTGTCGGATTTTGTGACTTTGGTCGGATTTTGAGACGTGGGCACGGGGCCTGACTTGATGAACCAAAAAGTCTCTAGGACCTATTGTTAAAAATAATGAATTACTATTTTCATTAACAGCATTTAACCAACCCGGCAACCAGATGCTTCGACCTGCATTGAATGCTGGACTACTCGTTTTGAGTTGACTTTTTGACTTTTGGCCTTAAGCTTAGCATTTTCTTATGGGATTGATTCCTTTAGCTCGTGTTGATTGTATCGAATGGTTTATGGCTGGATTCGGAGCGTCCGGAGGATGATTTGAGGGGCAAAGGCATCGCAGAGTAGGATTTTGGCTTGGTTGAGGTAAGTAACGCTTCCAAACTTGGTTCTGAGGGTTCGAAACCCCAAACTATGTGCTATATGATTGTACTGAGGTGACGCACATGCCAAGCGACAGGCGTGTGAGCGTGCACCGTGAGAATCGTGGCCTGGTTCTTTCCATGGCACTGCGTAGTGGCTCTTTCTTGCCGATATCTGTGTTTTATTATGTGACTAAATAGATGAGTTGTAAATTATGCTAATTATCACGTTAAGGCTTCATGCCTATATAGTTGAGACCCGAGTGGTCGTTTCTTGCCGTCATCTCATTAGTTTCACTGATATTCTGTACTCAGTCTTGTTCCTGCATATCATATCATTGTTTCGGGCTAGTTTTCATGGCATTGTGAGCCCGTGGGTGAGACTGGAGAGTGATGACTGGGAGAGGCCGAGAGCCTGATTATGAGTGACAGTTACAGGTCAGGCTGCATGCCGCAGCAAATTATTGATTATGCCTTCATTGGCTTGTTATAGTGCTTGGGCCGTAAAAGCCCCTCCGGAGTCTGCACACCCATAGTGGGAGCGAATGATATTATTGAGGGATGGATTTCCCTGGACATAGATTTATCCGAGGTATTGATATCTGGAGATGGATTCCTCCACAGGGTTGGATTACCCTTTTTCCTCGGTACCGGGTGACTTATAGTTAGTGATGAGTATGTTCCGGGTGGATTTCCCTGGGCCGAATGGCCATATGCAGTACCGAGTGGTTGATCACTTGAGAGTGGGGGCACATGGTGCATTTCATACATTCCGTGCATTGGCATGTAGAGTTAGCTGAGCTTTATATTTTACATTGTTCAGATCTGTATTTATTTCACTATTGAACTATATTCCTGAAAGAATAGCATGCCTATTTTACTGCACAGTTAATTTCTATTTTTTTTTTAGGTTACATTCGTCACTACCTATCAATCCATAGGTTGGACTTGTTACTTACTGAGTTGGTGTACTCATGTTACCCTTGCACTTTGTGTGCAGATCCAGGTGCTTTCGATCCCGGTAGCAGTCATTGATCGAGGTTGCAGGTGTTGGAGATCGTTGAGGTATCTGCATGGCGTTCGCAGATCTTGACCCTTCTTCTCTATTCTAGTTGTGTTTCAGTTGTACCTAGTAAACATTGTAGTAGACTATGTTATCTCTCTAGACGCTCATGTACTCTGTGACACCCTGGTTTTGGGTAGGTTGAATCATGTTATGGATTTGCTTATGTTATGAACAATTTATTTTCTTAAATGATAAAAGTACTCTTCCGCAAATGTTCTAAATTTTAGTATTGTGGTTGGTTTTTCGTTGAGTTGAGGCTGGCCTAGTTCCGCGATAGGCGCCAGCACGACGGGTTGAGTTTGGGTTGTGACAGTTTTGTCCTTTGAGCCATTTCTCACAGAATCACAAGTATGGAGCTCGTATAGTAGCAAATTTCTTTGAGACACAAAGTGTTTCATATAGAAAGAATGCCTCTTTGAATAATTCATACATGCGTACATGTTTTGCCATCGGGGCTTGACTATTCTATATGGACACGGTTCATCTGACCGTTTGGCCCATTAAAAGGTTTTCCTATTGAGATCTTTTTTGGCGTGAAGTATTTTTCTCGAAAATATAACCTCCGAGGGCGATGCCCCCCAGTATTCGAGGTTGATTGAAAAGAAGCCTTGGATACTGTTGAGTTTTCCTTAGGTAGCACATAGTTATTTCCTCGTTAAAATCCTCGCCGGAAAAACCCATTTGGGATAAAACCCGATCTAATGGAAAAAGAGTGCAACGCGTGCTTTAAAACCTAAGGTCTTCGTGTAGAAGGTTTCTCTCGACGTCTTCGGCAGAACACCTGCAGTAAGTTAATATCAAATACAAATGGAAAAAGGGAGAAAGTCATACCTCAGCAATAATATCGTTGAGTAGTGATACATTCCAATTGTTTGGCAATTGTTCGCCTTCCATCGTGCTAAGTTTGTAAGATCCCTTTTCGATGACTCCGATGACTCAATATGGTCCTTCCCAATTCGGGCCTAGTTTCCCTTCATTCGGGTCTCGAGTATTAAGGGTGACTTTCCTTAGAACTAAGTCCCCGATTCCGAAGTGGCGAAGGTTGGTTCTTCTATTATAATATCTCTCGATTATTTGCTTCTGTGAAGCCATTCGGACAAGTGTATCTTCTCGTTTTTCATCTAATAATTCGAGGCTAGTGTTCATAGCCTCGTGATTTGATTCCTCCGATGCATGTCAAAATCTGGCGCTGGGTTCCCCGACCTTGACTAGAATTAAGGCCTCGGAGCTATATACTAAAGAGAAAGGGGTTGCCCCCGTGCTGGACTTCGATGTCGTTCGATATGCCCAAAGAACCTTAGGTAGAACTTCTCTCCATTTCTCTTTAGCATCGTTCAACCTTTTCTTTAAGTTTTGAATGATAGTATTGTTTGTCGATTCGGCGTGTCCGTTTCCGCTGGGGTGATACGGCGTTGATAAGATCTCTTTTTATTTTGTGTGCCTCGAGGAACTCTGTTACCTTGTTGCCGATGAATTGCTTCCCGTCATAGCATACGATTTCGGCAGGTATCCTGAATCGACACACGATGTGATCCCAGATGAAGTCTATAACTTCTTTTTCTCTGAACTTCTCGAAGGCCTGTGCCTCCACCCATTTAGAAAAGTAGTCAATCATAAACAAAATGAATTTAGCTTTACCTGGGGCCATTGGAGATGGCCGAAGATGTCCATTCCCCATTTCATGATGGCCATGGGGATAGGACTAAATGAAATTGCTCTCCGGGCTGATGAATCATCGGTGCAAACCTTTGACATTCATCACATTTTCTAACAAACTCCTTAGTGTCTTTTTCCATGTTATCCCAGTAATACCCTGCTCTAACAATTTTGTGAATTAAAAACTCGGCGCCAGAGTGGTTTTCGCAAGTGCCTTCGTGGATCTCTCGTAAAACATAATCGGTGTCCCCCGGCCCTAAACATACCGCCAATGGTCCATTGAACGTCCTTCTGTATAATGTTCCATCTTCATCCAATGTGAACCGAGCAACCTTAGTTCGTAGGGTCCTAGACTGTTTATGGTCCGATGGGAGCTTTCCTTTTTTTAAATACCCAATATACTTATTCCTCCAATCCCAAGTCAAACTTATAGAATTTATCTCGGCATGACCCTCCTCGACCACAGATCTCGATAATTGGACGACAATCCCCGGGATAATATCGTCTCTTCGACTGATGACCCCAAGTTTGCAAGTGCATCGGCCTCACTGTTTTGTTCTCGAGGTACATGGTCTAGAGTCCACTCCTTGAAGCGATGGAAGGTCACCTGTAGCTTGTCCAAATACCTTTGCATCCTATTCTCTCGAACTTCGAAGCTTTTGTTTACTTGGTTCACCACCAATAAAGAATCGCACTTGGCTTCAATGACCTTTGCCCCCAAGCTTTTAGCTAGCTCGAGACATGCAATCATGGCCTCATACTCGGCCTCATTGTTAGTCAACCTAGAAGTTTTGATAGATTGTCTAATAGTGTTACCTGTGGGTGGCTTCAAAACAATGCCAAGCCCGGACTTTTTCACATTCGAGGCACCGTCTGTGAAGAGGGTCCATACCCCCGATGATGTAACCAATTTTAGTAGAAGTTCCTTTTCCACTTCGGGTACGAGGGTTGGCGTAAAATCGGCCACGAAGTTTGCTAAAATTTGAGACTTGATGGTCGTTCGGGGTTGATATTCGATATCGTACCCGCCAAGTTCGACGGCCCATTTGGCCAATGGGCCCGATTACTCGATCTTGTGCAAAACATTTTGGAGAGAATAAGTGGTTATCACACATATGGGATGACACTGGAAATATGGCTTTAACTTTCTAGATGCGCTTATTAATGCAAGCGCCAATTTCTCTAAGTGTGGATACCTAGTTTTAGCATCTCCTAAGGTCCAACGTACGTAATAAGTAGGAAACTGCGTATCTTGATCTTCTCGAACTAGTACACCACTTACCGCTATTTCGGACACTGCCAAGTATAAGTACAACTTCTCTTATGCCTTCGAGTGTGGAGCAGAGGTGGGCTCGATAAGTATCGCTTCAATTCCTCCAATGCTTGTTGACATTCCGGGGTCCATGCGAAATCATTTTTCTTTTTGAGTAAGGAAAAGAATTTGTGGCTTCGATTTGATCACCTCGAAATGAATCGGCCCAAGGCAGCTATCCATCCGGTTAGCCTTTGTACGCCTTTCACACTGTCTACGACGGCGATATCCTCGATGGCCTTAATTTTATCAGGGTTGATTTCTATTCCCCGATTTGATACCATGAAGCCGAGGAATTTGCCCGAGCCGACCCCGAAGGAATATTTTTTGGGGTTAAGTTTCCTGTTGTACTTTCTCAAGATTTTGAATATTTCCTGCAAATGAGTCAAATGGTCCTCTGCGCGCAGGGACTTAACTAGCATGTCATCAATATAAACTTCCATTGACTTACCTATTTGTTCTTCGAACATCTTATTTACTAGGCGTTGGTAAGTAGCTCTTGTGTTTTTAGACCGAAGGGCATTACATTGTAACAGTATGTTCCATACTTGGTGATAAACGAGGTCTTCTCCTAGTCTTCCAGGTTTATCTGAATCTGATTGTACCCGGAATAGGCGTTGAGAAATGTAAGGATCTCGTGGCCAGCCATGGCATCGATCATGCGATCGATGTTAGGTAGTGGAAAAGAGTCTTTAGGGCATGCCTTGTTTAAATCCTTGTAATCTACGCACATTCTAAGTTTGTTCCCTTTTTTAGGGACTACAACTGCATTGGCTAACCATTCGGGGTATTTTACCTCCCGAATGGACCCTATTTTAAGAAGTTTAGTTACCTCATCCTTTATAAATGCATGCTTCACCTCAGACTGGGGCCTTCTTTTTTGCTTCACCGATTTAAATCTGGGGTCGAGGCTTAGCCGGTGTGTTGTTATTTCCGATGGGATCCCTGTCATGTCTAAATGGGACCAAGCAAAACAATCCATATTATCGATAAGAAATTGAATGAGTTTTTTCCTGAGTTCGGGGGTTAACCTCGTTCCCAGGTATACCTTTCGCTCGGGCATGTACTCGATCAATACAACTTGTTCCAGTTCCTCGACCGTCGACTTGGTTGCATCTGATTCTTCGAGAATAATGAAAGTTCGAGGAGTAAGAAAATCCTCTTCTTCTTCTTCGATTACCTATTTCTCCGATTCGGTCGAGGCTGGGGATGGTGATTGCTATTTGGCCATCTGCTTATCTTTGGTGCTCGATTTTTTTGAGGTCGAAAGTGTTGATATCGGCGTCACCTCGCCGACTGCAAATATTTCCTTTGCATCATGTTGTTCCCCGTAAACTATTTTCACACCATCCATTGTCGGGAATTTCATCATTTGATGAAGGATCGACGGTACTGCCCTCATATTGTGGATCCATGGCCTTCTGAGTAGTGCATTATATCTCATGTCGCCTTCGATAACATGGAATTTTGTATCTTGGATGGTCCCGGCCACGTTTACTGGTAGGATTATCTCCCCCATCGTTGTTTTACTTGCCATTTTGAAGCCATTTAGGACTCGAGATGCAGGCACAATTTGGTCCTGCAAGCAGAGCTGCTCTACGACTCTCGATCTGATTATGTTTGCTGAGCTACCTGGATCCACTAGAACACGTTTAACTTGAATTTTATTTAACAAAATAGAAATTACCAGGGCGTCGTTGTGCGGCTGAGAAATGCCCTCTGCTTCTTCATCATTGAACGATAGGATGCCTTCGGGCACATAACCCCGAGTCCGCTTTTCTCTGGTGATCGACACCTTGGTACATTTGAATATAGGCCCTTGTGGAACATCGACCCCGCTAACGATCGTATGAATTACATGCTGCGGCTCTTCCTGCTCATTCTTTCTGTTGGCGTCTCTTTCTCTGAAGTGATTCTTAGCTCGATCACTGAGGAACTCTCGAAGTTGGCCCTCGTTGAACAATCGAGCTACCTCCTCCCTCAGATCTCTCCAGTCTTCGGTCCTATGGCCATGTATACCATGATATTTACACATCAAGTTTGGTTTTTTTAGAAGGATCGGTTTGCATAGGTCTGGGCCATCTGGTGTCTTTGATCCTTCCAATAGCCGATACGATCCCCGATGCATCGACACTGAAATTATACTCTGATAACCGAGGTGCTTCTGCGGGATCGGTATGTTTATCAAAACTATTCTTACTCATAAGTCCCCGAGAATTTTGCCCTAGATCATTTCTTCGATCATTCTAAGGAGGATTGCGACCCGAACCATTGTTTCTTCAATCTACGACATATGGCTGATATCGTTCTCTGTTCGAACTTGGTTCCATGTCGGTATCCCTCGGGGTTTTAACTGCCAATCTGTTTGGATGAACTGAACCCGAGAGGGCTCCTAACTGGTCGTCCTCGACCCTGATATTCGATTGATAACGATTATGCACATCTGCCCAAGTTACAGCTGGATACTCGATAAGATTTTGCTTCAACTATCGTGACGCTATCGAACTCCGCTCGTTCAACCCCTGGGTGAAAGCTTCAATGGCCCAATCATATGTGACCGGTGGTAATTCCATTCTCTCCATTTGAAATCGGGATACGAACTCCCTTAGCATTTCATCACCCCTCTGTCTTATCTTAAAAATATCTGATCTCCTTGTTGCGACCTTTATGGTCTCAGCGTGTGCCTTCACGAAGGCGTCTGCTAACATAGAAAACAAATCGATAGAATTCGGTGGCAAGTTGTGATACCAAATCATTGCTCCCTTTGACAAAGTTTCCCCAAATTTTTTTAACAAAACAGACTCGATCTCATCATCATTTAAGTCGTTTCCTTTAATGTCGCATGTGTACGAAGTGATGTGTTCATTAGGATCGCTCGTCCCGTTCTATTTAGGCATATCTGGCATACGGAACTTCTTAGGAATGGGCTTCGGAGCCGCACTCTGAGGAAATGGCTTTTGTACGAACTTTTTGGCATCCAAACCTTTTAAGATCGGGGGTGTCCCGGTATTTGATCAACACGAGAGTTGTATGTTTCCACTTTCTTGTCATTATCTTCATAATTGCGGGATCAGTACCCTATCCATTACCGTTCGACCTTTCGGGCACCGGCTCAGTACGGCGAGTGATTTCTGGTTCGACCACACTCGGAGTTTTATATTGACTTTGAAGCTAAGCGATAGCAACCTGCTGAGCCTGTAGCATCTCGAATATTAGCTGGAGGCTAACTCCCCCGTCTCCTACACCCAGTGTTCCTTGGCCACCAGATCGGGCTTCCGTGCGTACACTTCGTCCGGGGTCTGCGCCTAAATCCGCTTTCAAAGCAATGTGCAAACTAACATCGACTGGTTCGACAATCGGTACTTCCCCAGGGTTAATCGGTGGTGCACCGGCTCCTCGAGCAACTACATTATTATTTTCCTTGTGAAATCCAAGACCATCATCGCCATGTACGGGTGCATTTTGCGAGTTTGACATGTTTTAACGTGAAAACAAAAATTCTTGACAAGGACAAGTGTGAAAATAACGTGTGTTATCAGAATCAGTACTGAAACAATCACTATTATCTTTAGCCCCACGGTCGGCGCCAAACTGTTTACCCAAAAATTCGAGTAACAATTAAACTTATTTTGTGGTTTTAAAGATATGTGATTTAATCCAATACTAATTGATAAACAAAGAATCAAATGTATAAATTAAAGAGTAAAGTAAGTCAAACCAGTGTGCAAGCAAGTCTCGACCTCGAGCTATGGCAGCCTCGAGGTAGGTTAGTCAGAATGATAAAATAATAAGGCAATACAGATGAAAAGCAAGAAACTGATGTATGTATATTCTATTGTCAATGATTGATGCGTTACAAATGATTGGGATCCCCTTTATATAGTAGGGAAATCCTAAATAAGGTACACTTCTAATTGTAGTATGGAATCTTATTATACAACTGTCTAACCAGCTAGTACAATCCGGAATTTACGCCGCGATCTTAGGGTCACTGTGGGAATCTCGCTCTTTCTGTTATGAAACCATAACGATATGATCTCGAGCTTGGTCATACTTTTCCTCAGTGTTCATCGAGCACTTCAATCTTCGAGTCGTGTACTCCGCCATCGGGCTCGAGCCCGGTCCATTTTGAACTTGTTCTCGAAGCGACCCCTCGAGCCTACGGAATCGGGCATACCTGATTTCGACCGTATATAATATATATATATATATATATATATACTAGTTTTAGTGTACGTGCGTTGCACGTTAATAATAACACATGATGATTTAAACATTTATTTATATCAAGGAACAAAAAAAACTAATTAATGAGAGAAATTTTATGTATAATAATACAACAATCATTTAAATGCCGAAAAATATTATTACATTAGCATAATACATGAATTTAAAATAAAAGAACATCATCAAAACTTACAAAAATGATCAATTTGGTCATGTTAGTTAGATAATTATGTATTATAGCTTAAAAGTATTTAATGTGATGGTATCTATACGAACACTCTTCGTGGACACTATTTTTTTCTTTTTGTGCATTTCTTATCGATATCCCTCTTGAAAGTGCAATATACAGTTCTTCGTGTAAGATACATATTGCGGTAAAAATAGTTCAATATTTAGGATGTTTGTCCTTGTGATTTATTTGTTATGTTTGCAAAATATAAACATACTAAAATTATTTTCACACAAATTTAAAAGGATATTCCTTAGTTCTGAAAGACGAAAGTTGAATTCAGGGATAAGAATATACTTAGAATCACATTGACCATTATCATAATTTTTGCATGTATATCGTTATTGTCAAAACTTCTATATACCATCTGTGTGCTATTACATAAGTTATTCGGTGTATCTAAGTTTTTCAGTAGCATGACGGACATATTTTTTTCAAAATTAACCTATATACAACGAAAGATCAATTTTAATTTAGTCCACTATATATGCGGTGACACTAACATACGTAAGAAATAATAAAGTTGACAACAAACATGTACGGTAGAAGGCCATTTAGTATTAAAGTATTTAAGTATTCNCCTTAGCTTTATGTTTTGATGATCTAACAAACTTACTGTCAAAGAACCAGATAAGGAACCTGATACACTTGGTACACAACTCAAATCAACGGACTTAAGCTAATGTGAGTTGCTATGACTTCAGAAGATAAATAATCAACACAGGGACCTGATCCTCTTGGGTTCCCCTGACAGCAGTACGAAGTCAACTGCCTACAGCTGGAAAGTGAACCGCCTGCACTATACACACAAACAGTGCAGCACAGTACAACAGTCACTTCTCATTGACCAACCAAATGATTACATCATTCAACTGATGTCATCCAAGTTGTATTAACAAAGAGCATTACAACAAAATATCACTTGAACACTTGAGAATTCATTCAAGCACTCCAACTGTCTATCCATCAAGCATTTAATTCTCAAGTGCATCAAAAACAAAGTACAACACTACTACAGACCAGTTCCTACAGCAAGTATCTTGTATGTCCTTAGTTGAGTTGTAACTTTGTATTTGTTCTTCCTTGTAATTCCTACTTTGCTTATATAGAAGCTTTAATTAGGAACTCCTTGTAAACCATAAACCTTTAGTGTTTGTGTCGTGACTAGAGTTAGTCATGAGTTAAAGTCTTTGTAATAGGTGTATTGCAAAGTGGCTTGTAATAGGTGTATTACAAGTTAGTGAGGGATTAAGAGTTTAATTCCTTGATTGCATAGGTTGTAATATAAAAGATTGCTCAAAGTGAAGTTGAAATCCTACCAGTGTAGGTCGTGATTTTTTTATCCCCCTGAGCAGGAATTTTTCCACGTAAAAGTTCCTTGTTCCATTTACTTACTGTTTCATTAGCTTTATCTGTGGAAACCTATATAGGACCTGGTCTCTATATAGTTTGGTGGACTCACATATTTTATTAGATACATGGATCTTTCCTCAGTGCTTCCGCTCATTTACATGATAATTAAGCTGCTACCTCATTGACTAATTCATTTTGGTGCCTTTGCTTGTTTATATAGAAGTTGATCTTTGATTAACTGATATTTTTTGGGTCTTTTTCCGATTTAATCAAAGTTACTTTAAGTGATTCCTTACAAATTTTTATATTATTTCNAGCTATTCGGTGTATCTAAGTTTTTCAATAGCATAACGGACATATTTTTATATAAAAGAAGTATATAAACAAACTACAAAATTTCGTCTTAAAGAAGTATGTGCCTTGGTGGGAGGAAATGACTCATAGACAAAATTTTATTAATTTTAAATATTAAAAATTAGCAAAAAAGATAATGTAATCCAAAAAATAGGTTATTGCAGTTATATCCTTCCCCTATGAGTTCTTCCGCTTAATATTTTAGGGCTATTTTGGGATATTAATATTGTATTTATATTTTTACAATAAATTAGAATCTGTTTTTTCTAAATAGATTTGCACAATATAATAAATTCTCAAATTAAATTAGTGATAGGACATTATAATATGTTCTCGAATTAAATTAGTAATAGAAATATTTAAGAAGTATATCCTAAAAGTAATATGATTACATGACTAAAGATATTTACTTGTTCAATTTTATATGAATTTGACCGCCCGAAAGTAATTATACTAATAGGATTCCTAAAGGTAATCGTGTAGGATTCCTAATGTGTAGTATTAAAACTAACAGGATTATAAGGTAATAGCTAGAATTCTGGTTATATCATTTTATTGTAAGTCACTATGCTTAATATTATAAGGTTATTTTTGTAAACTGACATTGTATTCATACTTTTATAATAAATATTTAAATTAATATGAGTACTTATTATCGTTGTTGGCCAAACATGAATAGGATTATAGGTATACTTGGTCCAAAAAGAAGTATGTCGATGTCTCACAAGTAATTACTAATAGGATTAAGAAGGAATTTAGGATCCAAAAGGTAATATGTTTACATGGCTACGTGTTCCTAATAAAGGTAATTGGTATTCGTAAAGGTAATTGATTTACGTGGCTAACATGTACATGTATGTCCTGAAACTAATAAGATTATAATACTAATGTCTAAAATTCCAATTATATCCTTTCATTATGAGTTATTATGCTTAATATGAAAAGGTTATTTTTCTAAAATTCATCTATCTATAGATAGATAGATAGATAGATAGATATAGATAGATAGATAGATTATTTTTCCTTCCTTCTCCCTCGACGATCGGGTTTTGGGTTCTTGCAATGGGTTAATTTGTTTACGCAATGACTCATTTACACTAATGCTATTGAACCATGTAGTGGAAAATCAAACATATATCGTGGTTTTATGCTTGATTATGAAGGTGGTGGTGGTTGTTTTGTTAGATATGGATTGGGTTATGATGCATCTACCGAAAATTATAAGGTTGTGAAGATCTTTAGTTTTACTCAGATTGAGAGCAGATATGAGAGCATGATTAAGGTTTATAGCGTAAAAGCTAGCTCTTGGTCAACTATACAAGGTTTTAATAGTGGTTATATAAATGGAAAGTTGGGTGTGTTTGTAAACGGGGCTCTTCATTGGGAAGAATGCTATTGTCATCGGCAACCGGCAAGGCTAAACTCAGTCGGCAAGGCTGATATAAGAGTGGCTCTGATACCATCTGTAATAGCCCCACTTGCTACTGATATTGTCCAATCTTGGCCCAGGCCCACACTGCTTCAAAATGCGTCACTAGAGTCTAAGGCTTGTTAACTTATATACACAACATTCCTCTTGTGTTTTGCCGATGTGACACCCTGTCTAAAGTCTGGGGTGTTACAGTGACGAAGGAGTACAATGTCGAGAAATCCTAGACTAAATTGGTTACCATCTCATCACCCGTTTATTGTAGGAGTTATATCTCACCGTTGTTTGTGGAAGAGAATGGTGTTGAATTTCTGCTGAAGCTTGGCAGAGAGATAACACTGTACAATTCAAGGAATGGATTATTCAAGCGACTTCACCGTTATGTGTTGGGTGATTTTCTTGAATTTCAAGTGGCCACAAACTTTGAAAGCTTTGCTTCACCTCATATTTAATGATGTTATGACTGGTTCATTTTGATAGGCTGTTGAATAACTAGGTGAGTGAATTTGAAGATGTTCCTTCGGGGACATCCGATTAAAAAAAAAAAAAACTTGATTATACGACAGTTGGATAGCTTATTACTTAGTGGAACTTGTTTGCTCAAATGATTTTAGGTTGATTACTTGAAATCTAAGTGCTGCAAGTTGTTCCAATGTAAGTTTTGGCATGTTCTTTGCTCTCCAGGAACTGCGGTAGGACCATGAATTTTGAAAACATGAACAATTAAGAACAAAAACAAACAAAAAAGCTACCAGCATATGCTTTATTTTGTTTATTCTTGTCGCTGAAGATGTACCTTTCCACTATGTTTAGCAGCTGGGCTCTGCAAGACGATGTTATAATGTGTGAAGGAAATCTTTTTCTTTTTATATGTGTTATAAGTTGGGTTATGCTAGGAATTTGGTTGGGTTATGTTAGGTCACGAATTTGTATGTTGTTGTGATAGGTGTGGTAATATTGATGATATGAGTTGAGCTTACTGATGATTCATATCTCCGACCTCCAACTTGTTTAGGATTGAGGTGTAGTTGTTGTTTTTGTTGTTGTGAGATTTAGAGAATTCCCAGATTTTCTTAGAAGACAATATTGTGTATTGAAATGAGATGAATTCAAAAAGAACGGAGTTGATATAGAAGATTCATGGCCACCTCGAACTAATTTGGGATTGAGACGTAATTGTGGTTGTTGTTATTGTAGGACAACAAAGTTAGATTCAATCTGTAGGATTCATGAAAAAGAAAATCAACAACAATTTGAGTGCATTAAATGGAAGATGAATGTTCAAATGGATTACAACTTGAAAGAAGCAACGACAAGATATACAACGACAACATGCCCAGTGTATTCCTACAGTATGGGTAGCACCGATAAGATATCATTCCCTAATTAAATGGAAGTAAGTTCTTGACTCTTTTTTTCCACCTTCATTCAGTCCCCTCCTTGAACTGGCTAATTCATAAATAAATAGGCCATTTAATTAACTCTTTTTTCTTACTCATCTGCAATTTTGACAATCTTTTTGCCTATATTATCACCACAGAATAGCCCAATAAAAGCAGAGGGAATGCTTTCAACACCTTGTGAAACATCCTCAATGGCCTTAAGTTTTCCAGCTTGTAAGTACTCAACAGTTTTCGACAGGAAATCTGCATACACTTTCATAAGATCAGCTGCTAAGAATCCTTGGATGGTAATCCTCTTGTATACTATATCCAACATCTCGGGTGCAGCTCGTGTGCTAGCATTCGTGTACTCAGAAATAACCCCACAGATGGCTACTCTCCCGAATGAGTTCATGTTTGCCACTGCTGCTTCTAGCATCTTGCCTCCCACGTTGTCGAAGTAGACATCAATCCCTTGAGGGAAACACCTCTTCAGAGCAGACTTAAGGTCAGTTTCTTGTTTATAATTGAATGCATCGTCGAAACCTAGTGTTTCTTTGAGCAACTTTACCTTTTCTTGACTACCAGCAGAGCCAACAACATAACATCCAAGTAATTTAGCATACTGTCCAACTAAATTTCCTATTGAACCAGAAGCAGCAGACACGAAAACTTTCTCCCCTGGTTTCGGCTTACAAACATCGAAAAATCCACCATAGGCTGCAAGTCCACTGAATCCAAAAACTCCAACATGGTAGGATAAAGGAAACCCCAGAGGATCAAGCTTATTCAATAGCGAACCCTCTTTTACTCTAGTGTACTCTCCCCAGGTAAGAAGCCCTGCAACCAAGTCATCTTTCTTGAACTCGGGCTGATGAGAAACTAACACTCTTCCCACACCATAAGTGTCAATGGCATCCCCGGGAATAATGGCTGCTGCAAAACTGATTGCTGCTTGCGACGAACTTTGGCTCTTCATCCGGTTTATTTGATATGGATCAATTGATACATACAGATTCTTGACAATAACCTCCTTGGACTCAGGCTCAACTATAAGGGAGAGGTTTTCAACTTTTATCTCAAAGTCTGATTCTTCTGGTGCACCATTTATGTTGGATTTTATTGCTACATACATGTTTTTAACTTCCATCTTGTAGGTAACTTTTGGCTTTGCACAATATTAAGAGAGGGTGAGAATTAAGTGTAGAAGAATGTGATGGGAAATACTCTCAGAAAGGCTTATATGACTCAACCATTTTTAGGTCCTCATATACTGATAACTGATAAGTATTAGTTCACTGTTTCTTTTGCAAATTCTCATTAGATTAATGTGGCGGCTACACAACATCAAAATGAAGAAAATGACAAGTACATAGGATTCTGTTATGCCGGCTCAGCTAAAATAGATTGTTACTAGCATCAAGATTGTCACTATATCAGTATATCATATGCCTATAGAAATGGGCAAGAATAAGACAATTTAAGCGGCAGTCCTTGCTTTGCTTATAACTAAGCTTTTGTTGTTTCAGTTCGTCTTTGTGATTGCCTTCAAGTAACTTCTTGACTAGGTAAGCTATGATTGAGAAAAAAATATGCGTTAATTTAATAACATTTACAAAGACCGATGGGTAAATTAATACTCCCTCTGTTTCAATTTATGTGAACCTATTTCTTTTTTAGTCTGTGACAAAAAGAATGACCACTTTCCTTATGTGGATACAATTTATCTAGTTACAACGATTTACATGTAAATCAGACCCTCCCCCCACCCCCACCCCCACCCCCCTCTTTTTTGGATAACCGAGAAATTCTCGAGGGTTAGTAGTGCAAATTTTGCTTGTGTTTAATCTTTCCCGAATGAAAGTCCTATGTGCAGTTTGGAGGGAGATCTTTCATATCTTTCGAGAGGTCGAAACTCAGTAGACGATGGCACGTATCTTTATCCTTCTCTACTTAAATACAAGGTTATTATCTTTCATATCTTTTGATAGGTCGGACTCATGACATACACATTTAATCCACACATCAAGCGCTGCGCTCGTACCACGAGATCAAGGGATTCACATTGACAGACTCGCTGGAAAGTATAGGATTACCTCATAGTTATTTTAAACCATTTTAGGCGGCTTCCAACTATATCAACCATTTTAACTGTTGTATGGACGGCAGGATTTGGCTCAATTTTCAGAATAAAAATACCACTTTTAAATTTGATAGCGTCTGAACTTTTCAAAGAAGATTAAGAAAAGTAGCTGAACAACAAGAACTTAGAATTAAAAATAACTGTGCCAACCACTTGACTAGATAAAACATGCAACAATACAACATCTGATGCAACCTAAACTAATAAACCATCTGAAAAAATAGCACAAACAACTTAATTTCTCTGCTTTCCTAGTGTAAGCTAAATTACTTATCATCACCAACATGAGGTGAAGCTAGACTCTCAACATAAGTAACAGCTTGTACTTGAAGACAACGACCTGATGAATGAATGTCCAAGGATTTGTACGAAGCGTTCCTCGAGTTGTACAAACTTATATCCGTACCAAGCTTCACTAAAACTTCGTCACCATTCTCAGACACAAACAGAGGTGAGATATAACCCATACGACCAAAGGGTGACGAGAGAGAAACCAACTTAGTCCATGACTTCTCCATACTATACTCCTTCATCACCCACAAATCAGTCTTATCCGGATAATAGTTGCAGCACGCAACTAGACGTCCACCTAAAACACTTAACATCCAACTGAAGTCTCCATTTCCATTTCCATTTCCACAACGAGGCAACGCCATTACTCCATACGTCTCAGTAGCCAAATCAAAAGTCATAATCTCCTTAGAAGCACCTGAATCGCGACATTGGCTTACCTCCCAATGAAGAGCTACATTCGCAAACAATCCCGATTGTGCATTTACATAACCACTATTAAACCCCTCAATCATTGTCCAAGAATTAGCCCTTGAGCTATAAATCTTGACCACATTCTCATATTTCCCCTCATCCTTAGGAAAACTAAAGATCTTAACAACCTTATAATCATCATTACTACTATCATAACCAAACCCATATCTAACATAATAACTTACACCACATTGAACAAATGAATCTTGAAATTCTTTGTATTTTCCGGTTGATGGGTTCCACAAAATCATTTTTAATGACACTGCTGTTAAACATAATAATCCATTACAAGAACCCACAAATTTCGCAGATCCAATAGGGGCTTTCAAAGTATAATCAAGATTAGCAACATTCATTGAGGAATTTTTTTCACACACTATAGAGTAAATAGAGCTCATTTTACCCACTAAACCTGATACTGAAGCTACTATAGCAAGTCTAAGATTCACATTTCTGTAATCTTGAACAGAAAATTTGATTTGGGTGTTCATAAAATGTGGACTTGAAAGTAAAGAAAGCCAAGATTTTGAAACACACCTTAATTTCAACAGGGATTTTACTGGCAACCTTATGAGAATTTCAATGATAATTTCATCTGGAAGGCATGAAAGTTGCAATAAATCTTGGGAAAATTTTGTGGGGTTTTCCCCAGATATTTGAATTATTATTGGCTTTTGATTTTCCATTGAAGCAAAGCTCTTTCTAGATAGGGATATGGAGGAGGTGAGAACAGAGATATGGTTGAAGTCTTTGGATTATTGACTTTGGGGTTTTCTCCAAAATTTTGGGTTAAGTTATATGACAAGTTGCAATGGAAGTCCTTATAATAAAGTCTAAATTAATTTCAGCCAGAAATTTTTAATGGTCCAAACAATAAACATAACAGTCAGGTGACAAGAAATTTTATAATACTTACAAAGTTTTATGAAAATGGTGCCGGCTTGGTCTAAAGCGGACAATGTCATACTATATTAAGATCCCGTTTGGACATAAGAATTTTTTCCCTTTTTTTCAAATAATTTTCACTTTTTTCCGAAATCAGCGTTTGTTCATAAAATTTTCAAATTTCACTTGAAGATGCATTTTGAAATTTTTTAAAATTCGAAAACCTCAAAAAATTTGTTTTTTAAAATTTTTCACTCAAATCACTCAGAAAACTTCAAAAACAACCCAAAACTATATTCATGTCCAAATACAATTTAAAATTTTAAATACCATTTCACTTGAAAAAAATTTTTACCCTTTTTTTGGAATTTCACAATTTTTATGTCCAAACGCCCACTAAAAGTATCTTCGGGTTGGTTTATCCCAAGAATTGGTCAGAGTCCAGGTCCGGCGGGACGAGTATGGCAATGGTTGTTGGGTTAAACCAACCCGAAAATACTCTTAATATAATGTAATATACTCCGTTTTGGGCCAAGCCCCCACGGTTTTTCCAAAAGGCTTCACACAATTAAGAAATCTCTACCACTTATATGTAGACTTCCTATTTTTTCAGCTACCAATATGGGATTTTGTTCGCACGCCCAACAGAAACTAATCCATATACACACTCTGCTTATTTTTTTAAAAGAAAAAAATCATCCCACAATCTTCGGTTTTATGGT
Organism: Nicotiana attenuata; assembly: GCF_001879085.1. NCBI lineage: Eukaryota > Viridiplantae > Streptophyta > Magnoliopsida > Solanales > Solanaceae > Nicotiana > Nicotiana attenuata. The sequence continues at coordinate 126,248 of NW_017671437.1, read as the reverse complement.
TCATTACAAATATTTTTTTAATTATATGATATTTCTTACAGGAATTTAATTAAATATTATAGAAGATCAATAAAAAAAAACGCATAAAATCTTGATACAATCATTTTCATGTTTTAATTGATTATAGTAGATCATTTTCTCCCTATAATCAATATAAACTAAAACATGAAACTCCAACTTTGTTGTTTCTTGAAAGTAATGTGACAACAATCACCAAACTACTTTAGTTCAGATATATTTTATTTAAATTTTTTCTTAATGTTGTTGAACTGTATGAACAGACTAAACTAAAATTTTAATCTATTAAAATAATCTTCTGAATGGGAATGTGGAGGAGGTGAGAAGAGAGATATATGGTGGAAGTCTTTTGACAAATGACTTTAAAGAGTTCTCTCCACATTTTTTGATAAATTTATGGCTATAAGACAAGTTGCAATGGAAGTCCTTATAATAAAGTGTAAATTAATTTCTGCCAGAAAGTTTAATGGTCCCATATAACAAAGAGTATTTTTCATTTTTAATCCGTATCAGAAACTATTTACATTCGATAGCAAGAAATTATATATAAAATTTGCATAATTTTTGCATATAACATACAAAACGTGTGTGTATATATTTGGCTATTATTTTGAGAGCGGCTATACAATGTTACTTTTCCTGTTATATCAAATCTTTACATGATTATTTTCTTTTATTTAAATTGCAATCGGTCGTATAACGTATTAGATCTTTTCTCCTCAGAATCAATATGAACATGAAACTCCAACTTTGTTTAATCTTAAAAGTAACATGATAACAAGTAAACAACCACCCAACTATCCCTTTTTTTTTTTTTAATTTAAAATTTCTTTCCGATAGTTGAATTGTGTGAACTGTCTTAGCTAAAATTTTAAAATATTTGAAGTTGCGACAATTTCATAAAGTCTTTTGGGTAGCAACTTGACTTTTTTCCATGAATCAAACGTGCGATAATATTTTTTTGGTTGATGATGGTGATTTGAGATCAGAACCTTTATCTACTTTGATACTAATATTAAAGCGCGTGAGCCAAAAGCATGTATATAATTTGATATTAATATTCGATAAAACTTATGAATAATTTGTACCAAAGTTATGATCCGTCCAGCATAACTTGTGAATAAGGCAAGTTTAATCAATTCGACTATGTGTTATTTTTGTACAAATTCCTTCGATAGTGACAAAATGACGACGCAAATCATTATACTTGTGCAAATCACCCGATCAAAGGTGCTGTAATTTGAAATTTTACCTCTTATAGCAAAGCTTTACACCCCATTTATTATAAATAAAAACCCTTTTAATTTTTTTTATAGTTACCTTTTAGATTTTATAGCAAAATATGTATTTATGGTCACTTCCTATCGTTAAACCATTAAATAGGCTGTCTAATATTTTTCTCTCTCATTCTTTCAGTTTATTCTCTCCCAAAATCACCGCATAGTATCGTATTTCTCTCTCCACGATCTCTCTCTCCTCTCTCCTCTCTCTAGGCGACATGGAGACCTAGCAGCTGCCATGATTGTTTTCAATATTGTTTGCTCCAAATTTCTCTCCCCGGCTCTCTCCTTTATCAGCGCCTGCCTCCCTCAGTTTTCAATATTTGTTGCTCCAAGAAGTTATTGTAAGTGTTAAAGTTTTTGGGTTTTGACCGGTTAAAACTTCTTCTTTTTCTATTCTACAGTTTTTTATTTTTAAATATTCACCATTGTTAGATTTTCTACAGAATACCCACTAAACCACTCAATTTCGAAGGGCCATCTTTCGATAGTATAAAAGCTTTGTTAGGTTTTCTGCAGAATACCCACTAAAGCACTCATTTCAAAGGGCCATCTTTCGATTTGCAAATCACTCAAGAGGAACCTGTATTTGCAGGTTCATCAGCAACCATTGAAGTCAAAATGACCCTAATTGTAGATGTATTTATATGTATTCGAGTCCGAATACATTGATTTTCAGTTTGTACAGTGATTTTCTCTTCTTGTATTTATATGTATTCGATAAGGCATACGATGATTTTTATTTTGTACAGTGATTTTTGACTGTTGTATTTAGATGTATTTTTATGTATTTGAGTTCATACAAAAATATTTTTAAATATATTGATAGTTCTATCATTTTGATGTTATTCATCAATTAGTTATGCATTCAATCTAACTATATCCATCTGTATTTAAAATAATAATACAGTGAAATACAGTAAAATACTCTCAATACAAATCGAAAATCAATGAATACAACCAATGAAATATACTCAATAAAGCAATAATACTAGGTATTAGGAATAAATAAATATTGCGAATACAAAAATAAACTTTAATACATTGAACACAACTGTTAGATACAACAGAATACAAGCACTAGGATTATTATGAAATATGCAGGTAGTAGGTTACTATTACAAGTTGAATCCAGCATAAATACATGAAGTATTCATATAGAGAAAATCGACTACAAACACTAGGTTTATTATGAACCTCGAACAATTTCAGAAAAAAAAACTCGAACTGTATCAGGAAAAAAAAGAGGGACCGGAACTCTGAAGAATGCTCTGTTTTTTTGTGTTTAGCGTCTGATAAATCTTCTCATTAATTGAATTGATAATGTTGTGTGTTATAATTGATTTAGGTGAGTTATATTAGGAGTGTATCCCATTAAATGAGCATCTTTCCATTATTAAACAACTGGAGAGACCTATTATTACGTTTTATTTCTGAATACATAGTATGAATACATGTCAATACAACGACTGACAGCTGGACTACCCTATTTTTTAGCCAATTTTTGCTACTGTATTCATGAATACAGTAGCTCGAATACATCGAATACATTACCATAACAACTTAAAGGTAGCTATAATTATGTATATGGTAGATATAAAAAGTTAATAGCCATTAAACAATATTCATTTCTAAAAATTCCTCGCTGTAATTCTAGTTATTAGCGATGAGAATTAACTCTTCCAAATGTTTTGTCCCATCGGTAAGCCCAATTCAACACTATGACACCGACTGGTTGGCTTGAGCTGAATTTAAAAGGGAAAAAGAAGGGCCTCAATTTTGAATGGGCTAAAATAGGAAGTTTTTTGTTCTTATAAAATATTTTAAATATCAAATTTATATTAAATTTAAAATTTACCTGCTATAACAATAATTTATTTATATATCATATACAATTCCTTTAAGGAGTGTCCATCCTGATGTGAGTTTCCTTCTTAAAAGTATGATCCACGCAACAGTTACCCAAAAAAAGATATGCTACAATGTATCATCCTCGAGGGACAAAATTGATCCCTTAATATTCTATGATTAACCACTTCAAAACCATTCAGTCATTGCAATTAAATCCAATTTTTTTTTTTTTTTAGATTGAGTCATTGTTTAAAGCAATCACCAAAATTGAGTCATTGATTTTTCTGTTCAAACAAACATGAATCAGTGCACATGAGTTGATTTCAAATTCATCCTCTACTTTTCTTTTTTCAACAAATCGAGTAAGAAAAGAATGTATGGTACAACAGCATACAAATTGAAAATAAATTTTGTCTAAATTTGATACATCTACAACAGCATACAAACTAAAAAAAAATTCATACAACTACAGTCAAACCTCTCTATAACAGCCTTGTTTGTTCCAGATATTTTTGGATGTTATAGCGATTCCTATATAGAAAACATATATTATAATGGAACATGAGAATTGGTTCCGGAAAAATTTGGCTTTTATAGAGAAGTGTTGTTATATAAAGATGTTGTTATAGAGAGGTCTGACTGTAATTATACAATGTACAACTTATTTACAACTTAACTACCACATTCATACTGATGTGTTTTTAATCCTTAGCTTTATGTTCTGATGATCTAACAAACTTACTGTCAAAGAACCAGATAAGGAACGTGACACACTTGGTACACAACTCAAATCAATGGACTCCAGCTAATGAGAACTGCTATGACTTCAGAAGATAGAGAATCAACACAGGGACTTGATATCCTTGTGTTTCCCTGACAAGCAGTACGAAGTCAAGTGTCTACAACTGGAAAGTGACTGCCTGCACTGCACACAGAAACAGTGCAGCACAGTTCTGCAGTCACTTCTCATTTAACCTACCAAATGATTACATCATTCAAGTGATGTCATTTATGTTGTATTAACAAAGGGCATTACAACAAAAATATTACTTGAACATTTGAGAATTCATTCAAGCATTCAATTCTCAAGTGCATCAAGAACAAAGTTCAACACTACTACAGACCAGTTCTAAAGGTAGTATTTTGTTGTCCTTAGTTGAGTTGTAACTTTGGAATTGTTCTTCATTGTAATTCCTACTTTGCTTATCTAGAAGTGTTTCTTAGGAAGCCCTTGAAAAACCATAAACCTTTCATGTTTGTGTGGTGACTAGAGTTAGTCATAAGTTGAAGTCTTTGTAATAGGTGTATTGCAAAGGGCTTATAATAGGTGTATTACAAGTTAGTGAGGGATTAAGAGTTTAATTCCTAGATTGCATAGGTTGTAATCTAAAGTTGCTTATAGTGAAGTTGAAATCCTACCAGTGTTGGTCGTGGTTTTTTATCCCCTTGAGCAGGGATTTTTCCACGTAAAAACTCCATGTCTTATTTAGTTACTGTTTTATTAGCATCTTCAGTAGAAATTCATAGTGGACCTGATCTCTATATAGTTTGGTGGACTCACATATTCTATCAATTGGTATCAGAGCGGGTTTTTTTCTATCAAGTTAACACCTAGGAAGGAACCTTATGGCTGCTCCACCAAATTTTGAAGAAGGCCAGTCTACGTATAGACCATCCAGGTTCAATGGACAATACTATGGGTGGTGGAAGACAAGAGTGCATGATTTTATCATGGCAGAAAACTCTGAGTTGTGGGATGTTATATGTGATTTGGAGCAAAAATAATGATTTGTGAACCTTAAATTCGCAGCGGATATTGTTGTTGTTGCTACTAAAAGAATCTGCCCCAAGTCTCCTTTGATTTCACTAGGAAATCAAGGTTAAAGTTCACAAACTAAATGTCTTTTAGTATGATGATGTAATCTAGAAAGTCAAAATTGTTTTTCCTTCTTTCTGGTTTTTCCTTTTGTTTTCTACGTAATGTCTCTCGTGCTCTCTATTTTGAAGCAGAAGGCTTTCCCTTTTTATTAGAAGAGGTTGAGTAGTTATCAGATAATTGTTCCTTCTCCTTTTCAGAAAGGATTTGAACTGTTATATTTGTTCCCCCTGCTTTTAAGGATAAAGTTGAACAGTTATAACACAACTGATCATCCTTTATTTAAAAAAGGCAGAATGGCCTAAATGGCACCTATACTTGTGCCACTTTGTCGTGCCAGTTCCCAAACTTAACAATTTGCCAATTGAACACTTACACTCCTTCAAACCGTATATAATAAACGCTTATGACCATTGACCAAGCTTATATGGCATTGAATCAGCTGAGTTGGACAAAATGTGTGAAATACACGCGTATAAAGCGAGTGTAAACAGTGAATTTGATTTAACACTGATCTGAGATTTAATCAAATTTTAAATCAAATTCCTTAGTGCAAATGATTGCTGTAATTCCCACAACTAACATCCAACAGGACCAACATATCAGTTTGATCACTAAAAATAACTTACAAGAAACCACTTAGGAAGCCCAGTTCTTGCCTCGACCCATTTGATCTTTTTTTTTATTGTTTTGTTTTTCTCATAGCAATTATGAGCAGAAAATTAGAAAGAGGAAGAAGAATTTTGTATGCAAAGAAACAAAGAAAGAGGAAAAGGGAAGAAGAAGAGGAGATGTGGCAGAAGATGAAGAAAAGAGGGGAAGGTGAGAGAAAGGCTAAGGTATGGAATGGTACAGCCCCTTTTCTCTGTAATATTAGGTCAAAATTCGATATTATTTCTCTCTGTATATATATAACACATATTTGGATAATCACTCCTTAAATTTCACTCCTCGAATTCCCCAAACCCCAATTTCTAGTTTTTGTTCCCTAAGTAATTGTAATCAAAATTCTATTTTGTTTCTCTCTTTGTAATCAATTTCTAGATTGGGGCATACACAGGTGAGAGAAGGTATACGGTAATTGGAGACGAGAAAGAACTCACTGGCGAGAATTCCCGGTGGTTGGAGGAAACGGGAAAAGCATGATGATTTTTATGTTTGAATTTTATTTTTATTTTTGATTTTAATTATTTTTAAACTACCATGTGACATGGCATCTACAAATTATTATTTTCTGACGTGGCAGCCAACGTGGATGGAGGAGATTGTATTACACGCACGGACAGCCTCCTGTCATAAGCGTTTATTATATACGGTTTGAAGGAATGTAAGGGTTCAATTGGCAAATTGTTAAGTTTGGGGACCGGCATGACAAAGTGACACAAGTATAGGTGCCATTTAGGCCATTCTGCCTTTAAAAAACCAACTAATTATTTATTTACGGGTCGTGTAAGATTGGATCGGATCGATTCACATGGGCGACCCACGATCCCAAAAACTTACATGACTACACATATCACACTTGGTATGTTGTTGTTTTTGTTTACTGCACGTCATATAATGGTTGCATGGTGTACACATAATTCATTACAGAGTTAAGGGAGGAAAATGAAAAGAATTCCGTTTCCAAAACTTTTTACGTTCCAAAAACTATTAGTAATAGCTTAGAATCTTTTAATTTTCTTAATATAAATGAAGATCCTAAAGCATCCAAACGAGTTAAACTCCTCCTTTTCCTCCTAGATTTTCTTTTCCCATCACTTTCTTCCAGAAGGGGCGGAGTGCTGCATCTTTCTTTAGCTTAGCTCCAATGGGTGGGGATGAGATATAATTCGCATCTTATTTTAAAATATTTGTTTACATTGTGTTAGGGATGTAATGAGTTATTTAGAAAGTGAGAATATTTTGAATTCTCTCTTTCGCATTATCCTTTAATATTGGACATACCTACCTCATTATTTTCCTTCTCTCATTTATTTTTTCGATTAATTCAGCTACATATATAATTTGGTATTATAGTCTTCTAACAAATTTCAGTCATGATAGAGTAATCAAAACGTGAAATACAACAAAAATATTATTTATAAGAAATTATTAGGTAAGGTACGACGATATCACTTGTTTGCACTCTTGTAACACTAAAAATTAGCTCATTACACATCATATCTTCCTTACTAATTTTAGTTGTTCAATTTTTAGATTCAGAGGATGTCTATTCATTTAACGTTCATAATCAAGTCATTCAATTATGCAGATTGTTCATTGATAACGTAAGTGTCCAAAAACTAGTAATCAGAATATATAGGAGCACCGTGATGGATTAATTAAAAAAGGTTTAATATATTTTTAAGCAAGCTTTTGCTCCCCATCATTTACATTCTATTCTTTAATTCACAGAATATACAATTAGCTCCAAAAATAGGCATGGAATGTGAAAGTATTTTCTTGTCAACTTAAAATTCATAGTTAGTTATTATAAGGACGCGAAAATAGTGAACTCAATCCTGGAGAGATATAGGGACAACAAAATCCCTATTGAAAAGTTTGAATATTCAAATTGTTTAGAATCTTATTCTCGTGAAATTTTATTTACATATCATATATAATTCCTTTAAGGAGTCTCCTTCCAGATGTGAGTTTCCTTCTTAAAAGTGTGATCCACGCAACAGTTACCCAAAAAAAGATATGCTACAATCTATCATCCTCGAGGGACAAAATTGATCCCTTAATATTCTATGATTAACCACTTCAAAACCATTCAATCATTGCAATTAAATTCATTTTTTTTTAAATTGAGTCATTGTTTAAAGCAATCTCCAAAATTGAGTCATTGATTTTTCTGTTCAAACAAACATGAATCAGTGCACATGAGTTGATTTGAAATTCATCCTCTACTTTTCTTTTCTTAACAAATCGAGTATGACAAGAATGCATGGTACATCAATATACAAATTGAAAATAAATTTTGTCTAAATTTGATACATCTGCAACAGCATACAAACTAAAAAAAAATTCATACAACTACAGTCAAACCTCTCTATAACACCCTCGTTTGTTCTAGATATTTTTGGATGTTATAGCAGTTATAGAAAACATATATTATAATGGAACATGAGAATTGGTTCCGGAAAAATTTAGCTTTTATAGAGAAGTATTGTTATATAAGGATGCTGTTATAGAGAGGTCTAACTGTAATTATACAATGTACAACTTATTTACAACTTAACTACCACATTCATACTGATGTGTTTACAATCCTTAGCTTTATGTTTTGATGATCTAACAAACTTACTGTCAAAGAACCAGATAAGGAACCTGACACACTTGGTACACAACTCAAATTAACGGACTCCAGCTAATGAGAACTACTACGACTTCAGAAGATAGAGAATCAACACAGGGACCTGATACCCTTGTATTTCCCTGACAAGCAGTACGAAGTCAAGTGTCTACAACTGGAAAGTGACTGCCTGCACTGCACACAGAAACAGTGCAGCACAGCTCTGCAGTCACTTCTCATTTGACCTACCAAGTGATTACATCATTCAAGTGATGTCTTTTAACAACAAAAATATTACTTGAACATTTGAGAATTCATTCAAGCATTCAATCTTCTGACATTCAAGCATTCAATTCTCAAGTGCATCAAGAACAAAGTTCAACATTACTACGGATCAGTTCTAAAGGTACTATTTTGTTGTCCTTAGTTGAGTTGTAACTTTGGAATTGTTCTTCATTGTAATTCCTACTTTGCTTATCTAGAAGTGTTGCTTAGGAAGCCCTTGAAAAACCATAAACCTTTCATATTTGTGTGGTGACTAGAGTTAGTCATGAGTTGAAGTCTTTGTAATAGGTGTATTGCAAAGTGGCTTATAATAGGTGTATTACAAGTTAGTGAGGGATTAAGAGTTTAATTCCTAGATTGAATAGGCTGTAATCTAAAGTTGCTCATAGTGAAGTTGAAATCCTACCAGTGTAGGTCGTGGTTTTTTATCCCCTTGAGCAGGGATTTTTCCACGTAAAAACTCCATGTCTTATTTAGTTACTGTTTATTAGCATCTTCAGTAGAAACTCATAGAGGACCTGATCTCTATATAGTTTGGTGGACTCATATATTCTATCAATTGGTATTAGAGCGGGTTTTTTCTATCAAGTTAACACCTAGGAAGGATCCTTATGGCTGCTCCATCAAATTTTGAAGAAGGCCAGTCTACGTATAGACCATCCAGGTTCAATGGACAATACTATGGGTGGTGGAAGACAAGAATGCATGATTTTATCATGGCAGAAAACTTTGAGTTGTGGGATGTTATATGTGATGGTCCACTAGAAACAGTTTTCTCTGAAACTTGTCAAAAATTAGCCAACAAAAAAAAATCTCAACCTAAACTTATAAAACAGCGATTTCAAGACAATTTACATGAATAACTGGATCATTCAACCATGCACCGATACCAATGTAATATAATTTGGAGCAAAAACAATGAATTATTAGGTAAGGTACGACGATATCACTTGTATGCACTTGTAACACCAAAAATTAGCTCATTACACATCATACCTTCCTAACTGATTTTAGTTGTTCAATTTTGAGATTCAGAGGATGTCTATTCATTTAACATTCATAATCAAGTCATTCAATTATGCAGATTGTTCATTGATAGGCAATACACGAGCAATGCACGTGTCCAAAAATTAGTAATCAGAATATATAGGAGCACCGTGATGGATTAATTGAAAAAGGTTTAACATATTTTTAAGCAAGCTTTTGCTCCCCATCATTTACATTCTATTCTTTAAATTCACAAAATATACAATTAGCTCCAAAAATAGACATGGGATGTGAAAGTATTTTCTTGTCAACTTAAAATTCATAGTTAGTTATTATAAGGACGCGAAAATAGTGGACTCAATCCTGGAGAGATATAGGGACAACAGAATCCCTATTGAAAAGTTTGAATATTCAAATTGTTTAGAATCTTATTCTCGTGAACTTTTCGTTCTGATTGATAAGTGGATCGGCATTGCAGTTCACAATGGTGTAAAACATTTGTCGTATACAGAAGTTTTATCACATCCCTTGCCCATTTTCACAATCTTGACATCAAAATATTTAAGAGAATTGGTTCTAGAGGGTAGTGATCTGATGCATGTTTCTTTATCCGGTGGTGTGGCGAACTGTCATTTTTTGAAGAAGCTTTTTCTATCTCATGTAATTAGTTTAGACGAAAACATGCTTCAGACTCTACTTAATAGCAGTCCCTTGATTGACACTCTCATCCTTAAGAATTGTAGGATGTTTAAAAAGATTGAGCTGCTAAATCTTCTAAAGATCAAGCCAGTTTCCATTAGTAAACCTAGAAACAAACACGTTAAATTAAAATCCAAGCACCAACTCTTGAACACATGTCTTATACTAGTTATACTATATCGGAAGAATTGGATTTTGTTGAATGTCAGAATCTGAAATTTTTGGAGGTATCATATGTGTGCATATCTAATGGATTTCTGTAGCAGCTTATTTCTAGATTTCAACCCCTGAGGGTCTTGAAGATTAAGCATCGTGAGGACATAGGGGAGATTGATGCGCCAAATTTAGTATCGCTCGAGTATATGGGAGATCAAATTCCCGAACTTCAAATTGCAAGAGAGTGCAGCCAATTGAAGCACTCAAAAATAGGGGTGAATATAGTTTGGGCAAACCTAAAATCCAAACCGAATCCGAATTTTGTGGATTTTTAGTTTGGACTTTCGGATTACAGATTGAATTTTGGATTTAATTTTTAAAAAATTGGGATTTCGGATTGGTGGTACTTCGGATTTTTGGATATCCAAAAATCCGAAATTTTTATACTTTGTATTTAGTCCATTATCCATATGCCGGTAGAAATAAGTTTGATACCCTACCCATCTCACATATTCACTATTAATTACTAAGTTACTGTCAGAATATTTTTTATTTTGAATATGGTTTTACTATTGCTACTTCTTATCAGGCGTATTAATGTCTTTGTTGCATTTTCTTGATAATAATTTCAATACTTGAATACTTTATTTGGATGATTGCGGTGAGAATGATGAACTTTTCAGGTAATTTAACATGAGTACTTCATTTGGATATTCATTTTTGTAAAAGAAGAAACATCTCAACTTATAAGCTCAAAACCAAAAATCCAAAATGACCTAACTTAAATCCAAAAGGGGGAAGATATTGTGCTTAAATTCATTATCTGAACAAGTGATGTTTATGACCTAACTTAAATCTGGCATTTATGATAAGTTGAAAATTCTCTAAAAATTTTCTAAGTGTTGATATTTCAGCTAAGTTTCACAGGTTCTCTGATCACTAAAAGCACAGAGTTTGTCATCATCAAAAAAGGGGAATTTGTTGGCCCAAGTTCAGTTGAAGTTTTGAAGATTGACAAATAAACTCAGGGAAGGACCTGGTCCATCTTGAGAGACACAGTTAGTCATAACCATTGCACATGGAAGGCACGTGAGGAAGATATGTATTGAAGATTACGCAACAAATATCTTCTGAATGGAATCGAAAAGGTTGCATTGAGTTCTAATAAGGACAGTCTCCTTATGATAAGAGAACACAATCCTAAGCTAGGATAAGGATGGGAGTTTGTATTGGTTAAGGACTCAAATCGACTACGGATAAGCATTGGAGTCTCGATCAAACTCTAACTGCTAATCCATTAAATAACCAAGTTGTTCTCTTTTACAGGTAATGCACATAAGCAGAAGTTAAGCATATTTGAGAGCAAAAAGATCAAGTCTGATTTGCAAGCAACATATGCGAGATACAAGTGTGCACGTCTGAAGCTACATGAACTAAGATAGAAGAACCAGTTTCATCATTGTGTTTATTCTAAGTCTAGTTCAATTGTAGTAGGTTTTCATATTGTACCTTTCAGCTTTCTTAGAAGCAATTGTATTAGGTACTCTGAGTATTCAAGTTAGAGTTAATTTGAAAGTGTCGCAACAGTTGAGGTTGTGTGCTACACTGGGATTAGAGTTAATCCTTAGGTTTACAAAGAGTTTTGTAAATGCAGTTTTTGGCTCAGTGATTTTAGTGGAGTTTGGGAAAATCCTACTGAGTAGTAGGTCGTGGTTTTTTCACCTTTTGAGCCAGGTGTTTTCCACGTAAAAATCTCTGTGCACTTTACTTTCAGTATTTATTATTCCGCAAACTGCTGTAGTTAGAACACTTAGAAGAACCAGGTTCTTCTAACGCGAAAATTAGGTACCACACAAATCACCCCCCCTCTTGTGTGGTATTGACGTTTATAACATTAATTGGTATCAGAGCAGGTGATCCTTGAAGAGATTAACACCTTAGAAAAAGATCAACATGAGTGCACCACCTGGGAACTGGGAAGGGCAATCCACTGCCAGGCCTACTCTCTTCAATGGCCTCTACTACTCCTGGTGGAAAAACAGAATGAGGGACCACATAATGGGCGAAGACTATGAGCTTTGGGATATCATCACTGATGGTCCTTTAGCCACAACCAAGAAGAATGCTGAAGGAGTGGATGTTCCAAAGACAAGAGTAAATTGTACTGCTGAAGATCTAAGGAAATGGGAGAAAAATGCAAAAGCCAAGAAATGGTTAGTGTGTGGACTTGGTCCTGATGAGTACAGCAGGATTCAAG
>NW_017671437.1:106363-113549 GCF_001879085.1 Nicotiana attenuata | reverse complement strand
TTTTTTTCTTGAAATAAGACTTTTGTCAAATATGATTAAGTCGGAAATTTCAAGGCACAAAGACACTATGCTTTTCTGTTTTCTCTATATAGTTCATGTGAATTTGTTGTACGTTGTGATTGTTACTTCTCTCTGTCAAAGTTTTCTGATATATGTGCGGAATACTTACAAAAATCAATATTTTCAGTGAAAACTCTTCTCAACTCTCGAGCATCTTAAAATCCTTGAAGAAAAGTGGTTAATTTCACCATTTATTAGTGATGTAGCTTAAGAAAAGTTGTCTCGGTGTGACCTATAGGTCATGAGTCGAAGCTGTGGAAGCAACCTATTAAGGTATTGACTGTTCACATCACACCACTTGGGGTGCAGCCCTTCCTCAGACCATGCGTGAATGCGAGATGCTTTATGCACCGGACTGTGTTTTTATTAGTGATGTAGCTCAAGTTTTTATTTTGTGTATCTGTATATAAGTGTTTCAAATTTACATAATTTTCTTTTAAGATTCATTAAAAATTTAAAGATAGACCAGTGTTGTCAACGGCGAAAAGCATGAAAAAGAGTTCAAGAACTATTAGGGTTTTATGCGCAATTAAAGTATGGGGTTTGGTAAAAAAGCAAGAACAAAAAAAGTAGCAAGTTCAATCATTATGGTTTCCTAAAAAATTAATACCCCCTCAGTTTCAAATTAGATGATATACTTTGACTTAACACAAAGTTTAAGAAAAAAATAAGACTTTTGAAATATGTGGTGCTAAAAGCTTAAGAGGTAAAAGCTTAATGGACCATGATATTTGTATTGCTATAAAAGCTTTTCATTAAGGGTAAAGTGGTAGAATAAAAAATTTAAAGTTAAATTTTTTCAAATATAGAAATGTGTCTTCTTTTTAATTTGAGCAGGCTAATAAGGAAAGTGTGTTATCTAAATTGAAACAGAGAGAGTAATATCTTTTAGCCAAATATATTTATTATTTTGTACCACTCTATTCAAGATATAACTTACTGGCAACGAGGTGTGGGCTTTAGTGCCTTGCCTACAATAAAGCGCAAGCTAAGTGAGGCGAATCACATGCTCTGAGCTTTTTTGAGCTTCATGGCTTAAGCGCACCTCAAATGAGCTCTTGAAACTATATACAGGGATGTGTACTATAATAGTGTCCTTTCTCACAATTCATTTTTGCCTGAGCTGATGCAAGAAATGATTATCAAGATTTTAGGCACTGAAAAGAGGTGACTCAAACAAAGGGTAACCCTATAGATTAACACAATACAATTGACAATAGAAACCAAAAAGAAAGTCTAGTAAAAACTGTTGAAACAGGAGTCCAGTTGCCTGCCTCTGTCCAAAATTATCCACTGATTACTTCATGTGAAATTTTTGCTCTTTTTCAAATTCCTCCACAAAATTTGGCGAAACAAGGCTTTTACCATAAGGATTAACTTGACTTGGAACATTTAAATCGACAGTATGCTTGAAACTACCATGCTTTGATTATACAACACTAAACTTGAATTCTTCTGTAGTAAAATTTAGCCATTTTGGAAGATGAAAATTGGCCAAGAACGAATACAAAAAGGGACCGAAACCACCATAGTCCATTACTCAGCAAGTCCATACTCCTTCATTACCCACACATCCATTTGGTCACCATTAGGCCGCGCACAATATGCACATAGATTACCTCCCAAAGTCCCTAGTCGCCAGTCAAACTTGTCGTCAAGGTAGGGCAATGCTACATTTATATATGTCTCGTCTACGAGGTCTAATGATAAAATAAACTTTGAGCCATCTATATTACTCCGAGTATCATGATGCGCAATCCAATGAAGTCTTCCATTTAAAAATATACCAAATCTTCATTAAACAATTTACCTCTTTATTTCGTATGTTGAATATAACGCTATTGATGCTTTGTGTCTTTTGAGATTGTAACCAGGGGCGGCTTAATACATTCTGAGGCTTAAAGCAAAACATTATTTAGAGGCTTTAAGTATTTTCTTATATTTAAGAATCATATATATTTTGATGTGAAGTCTATTTTTCGAACTTGTTTGAGATGCAAAGTAGTTAATAGTTGATTGAAACCGAATGATGCCGAGAAGAGTTAAAATACAAACACGCTGAGCCGACCCTCGAGGCAGCCCGACTCTATTAACAACAGTATTTGCCTATCTATTGGGCATTTGGAAGATTCTCCCGCATTGGATATTGTTGAATGTCTGAATTTGGTATCACTTGAGTATAAAGGAAATCAATTGCCTGACCTCAAAATTGCAAAAGAGCCAAGCCAATTGAAGCACTCAAAAATTATTTTCTTGAATTTGCTCTACGCTTTTTTGACTTATTGATGTTGTTCAGCAGATGACTAGGTAAGTGATAAGTTATGACGGATTAGGCGGATCCAACATTTAAACTTTATGGGTTCAATATATAAGGTTTTTGGCATTGAACTCATTATATTTTTAAAGTTATGTGTTCATATCTACTACTTTTTGCAAATTCAAGAAAATTGTACTTATAAATTATACTCCGCGTCGAAAGTTATGGGCTCAATTGAACCAATCACTTTAACACTCCATCCGCCACAGTTGACCTGTTGAGAAACCAAATCCAACAAACTCTCCAAAATCCAATTACATCTGTTGGATCCTTGATTAATGACTTTATCCTTGTACAGTTCCTGGCTTTCTACACCAGAATTGTCAATAAATGCAGAACACTCTGAGAGATTTTCAATATAGTAAGTCGTATGAGAAATCCAATCACAATCATGTTATGAAGCCTTCAGTCAATTTGATTGAATTCTTCAAAGCTCGCTTCCATGAGAGGTAGAGCGACTCGAATTCTTCATATACATTTAGCGGTTGATGAAACATGTAATCACTTGGACAGTTGATGATAGGTTGAGTTCCCTAGAATGACAACTTTGTAGCAAAGCATCCACAAAAGTTCGGCTTTGCCTAAACAACTCTATATTTACATCCAAGGCATCTATTTGCAGCGAGCAACTCCATCATGCAGTCGCAATTCTTTGCTGTTGATTTCATTGAATTTGTAAAAATGAAAGGAAACTTGAGACCAAGAGGTCAAGTTTGATAGAAATTTCTTTCAACTTACAAAACCATACTGTGATACTGCATTTAAATTGGAGAAGCAATGGAGAATGATTTTTGAGCGCTTCAATTGGCTTGACTCTTTTGCAATTTTAAGTTCAGGTATTTTATCTCCCTTATACTCAAGTGATACCAAATTTGGAGCATCAATCTCTTCTATGCTGTCACGATCCTAAATCTTCAAGGCACTTATCAACCGAAAGGAAAACTTCATCAGAACCAGACAATGAGATTGAAAATTCAAATTTCTCGATAGGGAAATTTGTGTTAAAATTCGCTAATGTTTAACAAATAGCATATATAAACTCATTCACTTCTGTCCGGTAGTATGGAATTGTCTATACTTTGTAGCATAACAATGGGAGTAATATCTTCAATTGTAGTTATTGTATACGGTTAAAATCGAGCTTGCCGTTTTTATGATTGATCGAGACCAGGGCATGACCATCCGAGGTTCGACCTCATGTCGTACCGGACCATGGCGTGGAGTTAGGTTGCCAAGATCGTGACTTAAGGACCGATCGAGATCGATATCAGCCAAGACCGAGACCGAGTAGGATAAAGTTCGAGCAAGTTCGAGGAAGGCTTACCGAGCCAAATAACGGAGAGCCAAAATATCCGCAATCGGGCGAGGATCATGGCGGGAATCTCGGCACGTATCAAGAAGAGGCCGATTAATTAGCTAATCATGAGATTTCTTACTGTATTTAGAGTTGTACCAAAGTTAGGACACCCCTACTATATAAAGGGGGTCTGATCATTTGTAATACATATCATATCCTAGCAAAAAGCAATATATTATCTTCTTCTTAAGCTCTTAATACTTAGTTACTCTGTTCATACTTTCCTGTATAATACTTGTTTGATTCGAAGGTGGCCTAGCTCGAGGGTCAAAGCTATTTGGTTTGCTTTAGTGTTATTTAGAATCAATATCAATTTACATTTTCTCTCAATTTGTGCCAAGTAAAATCAAGTGTCCTTAAAACCACAGTATAAATTCGATTGTTATCCATTTTTAGGGTAAAAAGTTTGGCGCCCACCGTGGGGCTAAAGATAATAGTGTTGCCTGGTACAAATTTTCGTAACACACACTATTTACGCTTGTTCTTTAAAGTGTCTTTGATTACATGATTAAAAAATGCACCTCAACACGTTGGCAATGATCTCAGCCACCACGGCGAAAATGAGAACGTTGCACCAGGAAACACAGTATCCCCTGCTGGCCTCGATGGAGTTCCGGCTGTAGACCCGATCGACAACAGTTCGCATGTCACCATAAATGGAAATTTGGCCTTCGATCGCGAAAGCAGTGTTCTTGGGGGTACCCGGTCAGCTACCCAGAATGCACATGGTGGTGAAGATGGTGGGATCATCCTGCGGGTAATCTTTGGAATGCTGCAAACCCAACAAGTAGCAATAGCTCAACTCCAAAATCAAAACCACCCGCCGAGCAAGGTCGAACTCGAGCTGTCCCAAGAAATTGCGCACAGGGTCGACTCGGCTTCGAGAAAACTGAGTGAGAAGGAATCGGAGTCAAATCCTGCTATTATAAAGAGGCTCAAAGAGATGACAAAGCGAATCGAGACAGAGGAAAAGAAGATCGAGGAAAATAATAAGAAGGTGGAAACCTATAACTCCATGGTTGACCAAATTCGGGGGCACCGCCGATATATTCCAAAAAGTTTGTACAAAAATATTTTCCCCCAAGTGCGGCTCCGAAGCCAATCCCTAAAATGTTCCGGATGCCCGAGATTCCTAAGTATAACGGGATGAATTATCCAAACGAACACGTTACCTCATACATATATGCCATCAAAAGAAATGAATTGGAAGATGACGAGATTGAATCTGTATTGCTAAAGAAGTTCGGGGAGACTCTATCTAAGGGTGTTATGATATGGTATCATAATGTACCACCTAATTCTATTGACTTGTTTGCTATGCTTGCAAATTCTTTTGTAAAGGCACACGCCGGAGCCATTAAGGTTGCAACAAGAAAGTTGAACCTCTTCAAGGTAAGGCAGAAGGACAACGAGATTCTAAGAGAATTCGTATTTTGATTCCAAATGGAATGAATGGATTTGCCGCCGGTCGCCGACAATTGAGAAGTTCAAGCTTTCACTCAAGGTCTCACCGTTCGGAGTTCCATAGCTTCGCAACAATTGAAGCAGAATCTGATCGAATATCCAGTTGTCACTTGGGCCCAGACATGCGCGTGCATATATTCCTACATACACTAAATAGTAAATTCCTAATGAATTTGTAGGTGTTTACTTTTTTTAATTCCTAAAGCTCGCTTCCATGAGCGGTAGAGCGACTCGAATTCTTCATATACATTTAGCGGTCGATGAAACATGCAATCACTTGGATAAAAGATGATATAGGTTGAGTTCCCTAGGATGGCAACTTTATAGCAAATCATCCACAAAAGTTCAGCTCTGCCTAAATGACTCACACCCAAGACATCTATTTGCAGGGTAGCAACTCCATCATGCAGTTGCAATTCTTTGCTGTTGATTTCATTGAATTTGTAAAATGAAGGGAAAATTGTGAACAAAAGGTCAAGTTTCATAGATCAATTTACAAAACCATACCGTGATACCGCATTTAAATTGGAGAAGCAATGGAGAATAATTTTTGAGCGCTTCAATTTTGCAATTTTAATTTCAAAAATTTGATCTCCCTTATACTCAAGCGATACCAATTTTGGCGCGTCAATCTCTTCTATGCCCTCACAATCCTGAATCTACAAGACCCTCAGGATTGACTCCCAAATGTTAAACCTTTCCAACCTTTGATCGGCGTGATCTAATATCAAACACGCAAGGGAAATAGATCTCGAAATAAGGTGCTCGAGAAGTCCATCAGAATGATAACTCTAAAGATTTCACATTCTGACATTCAACAATATCCAATATGAGAGGCTCTTTCATAGCACCAAAATAAAACAAGTGTTTGAGAGTTGGTGCTTGGATTTTGACATGTTGGGTTCTTTTTATCTAAATGGAAACCGACTTGATATTTTGAAGATTCCACATTTCAATCTTTTTCAACCCAAAACAATGCTTAAGGGTGAAATTAACAATCAAGGGACAATTATTAAGTTGAGTCTGAAGTATGTTTTCGTCTAAAGTTACATAAGATAGAGAAAGCTTTATCAAAGGTTGGCACTTCAGATAAGGATTTATTCAATGAATCCTTGATAAGAGCAGAAAAAGAAGTACTGTTACAGTTGGAGAAATGGCAAAATGTGCAGGAAAAAGTGTATAGACAGAAGTCAAGGGCAATATGGATCACAGCAGGCGATTCAAATACAAAATTCTTTCATGTACACTTGAAAGCAAGACAGGCTAAAAACAGAATATCAACTATTTACAAAGAAGATGGGCTGAAGTACTGATCCTGTACTGGTAGAGAAAGAATTCACTAGTTTCTTTGAGAAGTTACTGGGAACAAAGGCAGCTGAACTACCTTGCCTTGATGTGAATATAGCTAGAAATGGTCCATGCTTGGAGAGGGAACATCAGCTGGAATTGATAAAAGTAGTAACAGAGGCAGAAATACTTCAGGGGTTGAAACAACTGCCTAGAGACAAGGCACCTGGTATTGATGGCTTCCTAGTGGAATTCTTCAGAGAGTACTGGCATATAGTTGGTGCAGAGGTGATCAAGGCAGTGATAGAGTTCTTCAACACAGGGAAATTACTGAGGGAAATATGTAGTGCTACACTCACATTGGTGCCAAAGGTAGCTAGTCCAACCTATGTAAAAGAGTTTAGGCCTATAGCTTGCTGTACTACTGTGTATAAACTCATAGCTAGGATTCTCACAACAAGACTAAAGTCAGTGGTGGATCATATAGTTGGACCAGCTCAATCAGCATTCGTTGGGGGAAGAAGCATACTGGATAATGTGATCATTGCTCATGAATTGGTGAAAGGATACTGTTGACATGTGATTTTTGACCCTCCCCGAAATTTTACCCATTTTAGCATGTAAATATTTAGTTTAGGCCTAATATCGCCATTTCAACTAATTTTTACTATTTTACTTTATTTTATTACAAGAAAATGAAA
>NW_017671437.1:105691-105767 GCF_001879085.1 Nicotiana attenuata | reverse complement strand
GCAAAACAACACGATACAACAAAATACGCCCAAAAATACTGAAGGTGAGCGCCGCAAGAGAACAACGACCCCCCCC
>NW_017671437.1:102502-105671 GCF_001879085.1 Nicotiana attenuata | reverse complement strand
CCGCAAGAGAACCAAGACCCCCCCTGATTTTCATCTCCTCACGTTCATCTACACAAAAGAACCTGCAAAAAGACTCCAACCCAAAGACTCAAAGCAGCAGCGGCCACTACTAGAAATCCGGTAAAAAGCGACCACAAAAAGCGACCAAAGTTGGTCGCTTATAGGGCCAAAAGCGACCAAAAAGTGACCAAACATGCCTGGTCGCTATATTGCTGGTCCCTTCACTTTAGGGACCAAAGTTGGTCGCTAATTAGCGACCAACTTTGGTCTCTAAGGTAAAATGACCAAATATTCTGGGTATTGACTATAGCGACCATCTTTGGTCGCTTTATTATTTTAATAATATAAATTTGGCGACCAAAGTTGGTCTCTAAATGTAAAATATATTATTTATTGATTTATTATTATTCATAAAACAGCGACCAACGTTGGTCTCTAATCCAAATATTATATTTTAAAATCTGGAAAATGGAGACCAAGGTTGGTCGCTATTTTTTTAATTTTTTTAAAAATAAGCAACCAAAAGTGGGTCGCTAATGTCAAGAATTTAATTTTTTTAATGGAATAGCGACCAAGGTTGGTCGCTTTTTAAGAAATCTGGGTAAAAAGAGACCAACTTTGGTCGCTATTGCCCGTCAAATTAGTTTTTTTTTAAATGACAAGCGACCAAAAGAGACCAAGTTGGTCGCTTTTCTGGGTATTATTTTGGGAGAAACTGCCTGTTTTGGCAGCTACACCACCTGCCAGCATACCAAATCCCTATTACAAGCAACAACAACAACAATACCAACAACAACACAACAACAAATACAACAACAACAACAACAACAACAACATTAAAACCAACGAAGTATAAAGTTCAATAGAACTAACACATTAAGCTAACAAAACTAAGTTAACGCTTATTACAAGCCCATTCGAAAGCTAGTTCTATTGTCTAGTTCAAAGTATATAAAGTACTCAAGGAGTGTTCTTTCAACATCCTCGTCCGAATGTTGGATTGCCTCGCCCGACTCATTAGGTGGCTGACTGCGTATGAATTCCTCCACATCAGGTGTGAAGCGAACCTATAAGAAAAATTATATTAAATTAGTATTTCAAAATTTATATAAAAGTAAATAAAAATACTTAATGAAAGGTAAAAAACGGGTATCAGACTTGGAAGAAAGTTGAGAACAAAACTTCGTATAATCTTTGTCATCATAGAGTCTTATGATACCCGTTTTATGGGAACTGCCATGACCGACGGAAAATATTCCATCACCATCAACCTTGTCACTATCAATTAAACTTCTTTTCTTCTTGAAAAATGAAGTAGAGAATTCCTCTATTACCTCTTCTTTTATCTACTTAGGAAATGTTAAACTCCTACCTACACCATAACTATTTGAAACACATGTTCTTGCCTTCTCATCATCGTTGTCGCTAATGAGAAAAACAATTAAAGGCACACTCTGCCAAGTACTGTGTCTTAGTTATTCTTGGTGGAAGTTCCTTTGCATGTCTAATATTACCATCAACCCCTTCTAGAAAATCCTCCCGCAATCTAAAATTCCAATACATAAACCAAAATTTTAATTCATATCCTAAAGGTTCAACTCATATCCAAAAAAATTCAATTAACAATCTAAAATTCCAATTCATAAACAAAAATTCCAATTCATAAACAAAAATTCAAGTCATATCCTAAAGGTTCTAGTCATATCGTAAAGGTTCTAGTCAAAATTTATATAAAAGTAAATCAAAATACTTAATGAAAAGTAAAAAACTTACATGTATTTAGTCGAGGCTCGACCCTCCTTACTTCATTGGCATCATAAAGCTGTCTGGTGGCTTTGATACAGAGAATAACTTGGATACAGTACCTGACAGAGTGTGTCTTTGATAAATTGTTGATCTCATTAGCTACAATGATAATGAGAAGGCAACGACATGTATTTCAAAATAGTGATGGTGTAGGTAGGATTTAACATTTTCTAAGTAGATAAAAGAGGTTATAGAGAAATTCTCTACTTCACTTTCCAAGAGGAAAAGAAGTTTGATTGATAGTGACAAGGTTGATGAAGACGGAAGGTTTTCCGTTGGTCGTCGCAGTTCCCATAAAACGTGGATCATAAGACTCTATGATGACAAAGACCATAGGAAGTTTTGTGCTCATCTTTCTTCCAAGTCTGATTCGTACAAGCTTAATGTGATATTGGTGATATTTCTTCGGATTTAGAGAATGATTTCACCGACAAAAGTATGGAAATGCTCTTAAAAAGAATTAAAGGTTCATTTCATATCCTAAAAGTTCAACTCATATCCTAAAAGGTTCAATTCATATCCTAAAGGTTCAAGACAATACAAAGATTCAAGGTTATAATTCAAAGTTTAGGGTTATAATTCACAAGAAAAAATCATAAACCCTAAAAGTTTAGGGTTTCTTCTCTTCTAACCATTTCATCTCCAAATTAGTAGGTAAAACTAAATTAGTAGCAACTAATAATTATCATAGATTTAATTTAGCTAAGAACAATTAATTTTTACAAATCAAACTAGAAGGAATTAAACAAAATCAGTGTATTTCGAAAAAAACAAAGAAAGGAGAGAGAAACCTACCTGGACAGTGGAGGACACCGGCGGTGGAGCAGCTGCCACCGGCGGGCGTCAGTGGAAGCGGTGGCGCCGCTGCTGGAGGGAGACGGAAGGGGAGGGGGTGTTTGAGAGTGAGAGAGAGAAGAGAGGGATTGGGGAAATGTTTTGAAGAAAATAAGAGAATGGGAGGGGAAACCCGTTTTTTACACTCTGTTTTTAAAAAAGTGACCAACGTTGGTCGCAAATTTTGGTATCCAATGTGTATTGACTATTTTGACCAAAATAGCGACCAAAGTTGGTCGCCAATTTCTGACCGTTTGACCATAATGGCGACCAACATTGGTCGCTATATCTTTAATTTATTTTAATTCAATTTAATATATATAGCGTAAGTATGTGTATATATATATATATATATAACGACCCGATCGGTCGTTTTGAGCTCTAGCGCGTCGTTCAGCAGTTGGAAGTCATGAACAACTTCATTTCAGGTATATTGACTTGTGCGTATGGTCAAAGTTAAATTTCGGGAAATTCGGAGTCAAATTGGAAAGAAAATTTTCATTTCGGCAGCCTTAAGTTGAAGAAAATG